>NC_091391.1:587501-662501 GCF_038502225.1 Cherax quadricarinatus
GCAATGGGGTCGAAGAGGTATGGGGTAGGTTTAAAAATGTAGTGTTAGAGTGTTCAGCAGAAGTTTGTGGTTACAGGAAAGTGGGTGCAGGAGGGAAGAGGAGCGATTGGTGGAATGATGATGTAAAGAGAGTAGTAAGGGAGAAAAAGTTAGCATATGAGAAGTTTTTACAAAGTAGAAGTGATGCAAGGAGGGAAGAGTATATGGAGAAAAAGAGAGAAGTTAAGAGAGTGGTGAAGCAATGTAAAAAGAGAGCAAATGAGAGAGTGGGTGAGATGTTATCAACAAATTTTGTTGAAAATAAGAAAAAGTTTTGGAGTGAGATTAACAAGTTAAGAAAGCCTAGAGAACAAATGGATTTGTCAGTTAAAAATAGGAGAGGAGAGTTATTAAATGGAGAGTTAGAGGTATTGGGAAGATGGAAGGAATATTTTGAGGAATTGTTAAATGTTGATGAAGATAGGGAAGCTGTGATTTCGTGTATAGGGCAAGGAGGAATAACATCTTGTAGGAGTGAGGAAGAGCCAGTTGTGAGTGTGGGGGAAGTTCGTGAGGCAGTAGGTAAAATGAAAGGGGGTAAGGCAGCCGGGATTGATGGGATAAAGATAGAAATGTTAAAAGCAGGTGGGGATATAGTTTTGGAGTGGTTGGTGCAATTATTTAATAAATGTATGGAAGAGGGTAAGGTACCTAGGGATTGGCAGAGAGCATGCATAGTTCCTTTGTATAAAGGCAAAGGGGATAAAAGAGAGTGCAAAAATTATAGGGGGATAAGTCTGTTGAGTGTACCTGGTAAAGTGTATGGTAGAGTTATAATTGAAAGAATTAAGAGTAAGACGGAGAATAGGATAGCAGGTGAACAAGGAGGCTTTAGGAAAGGTAGGGGGTGTGTGGACCAGGTGTTTACAGTGAAACATATAAGTGAACAGTATTTAGATAAGGCTAAAGAGGTCTTTGTGGCATTTATGGATTTGGAAAAGGCGTATGACAGGGTGGATAGGGGGGCAATGTGGCAGATGTTGCAAGTGTATGGTGTAGGAGGTAGGTTACTGAAAGCAGTGAAGAGTTTTTACGAGGATAGTGAGGCTCAAGTTAGAGTATGTAGGAAAGAGGGAAATTTTTTCCCAGTAAAAGTAGGCCTTAGACAAGGATGTGTGATGTCACCGTGGTTGTTTAATATATTTATAGATGGGGTTGTAAGAGAAGTAAATGCGAGGGTCTTGGCAAGAGGCGTGGAGTTAAAAGATAAAGAATCACACATAAAGTGGGAGTTGTCACAGTTGCTCTTTGCTGATGACACTGTGCTCTTGGGAGATTCTGAAGAGAAGTTGCAGAGATTGGTGGATGAATTTGGTAGGGTGTGCAAAAGAAGAAAATTAAAGGTGAATACAGGAAAGAGTAAGGTTATGAGGATAACAAAAAGATTAGGTGATGAAAGATTGAATATCAGATTGGAGGGAGAGAGTATGGAGGAGGTGAACGTATTCAGATATTTGGGAGTGGACGTGTCAGCGGATGGGTCTATGAAAGATGAGGTGAATCATAGAATTGATGAGGGAAAAAGAGTGAGTGGTGCACTTAGGAGTCTGTGGAGACAAAGAACTTTGTCCTTGGAGGCAAAGAGGGGAATGTATGAGAGTATAGTTTTACCAACGCTCTTATATGGGTGTGAAGCATGGGTGATGAATGTTGCAGCGAGGAGAAGGCTGGAGGCAGTGGAGATGTCATGTCTGAGGGCAATGTGTGGTGTGAATATAATGCAGAGAATTCGTAGTTTGGAAGTTAGGAGGAGGTGCGGGATTACCAAAACTGTTGTCCAGAGGGCTGAGGAAGGGTTGTTGAGGTGGTTCGGACATGTAGAGAGAATGGAGCGAAACAGAATGACTTCAAGAGTGTATCAGTCTGTAGTGGAAGGAAGGCGGGGTAGGGGTCGGCCTAGGAAGGGTTGGAGGGAGGGGGTAAAGGAGGTTTTGTGTGCGAGGGGCTTGGACTTCCAGCAGGCATGCGTGAGCGTGTTTGATAGGAGTGAATGGAGACAAATGGTTTTTAATACTTGACGTGCTGTTGGAGTGTGAGCAAAGTAACATTTATGAAGGGATTCAGGGAAACCGGCAGGCCGGACTTGAGTCCTGGAGATGGGAAGTACAGTGCCTGCACTCTGAAGGAGGGGTGTTAATGTTGCAGTTTAAAAACTGTAGTGTAAAGCACCCTTCTGGCAAGACAGTGATGGAGTGAATGATGGTGAAAGTTTTTCTTTTTCGGGCCACCCTGCCTTGGTGGGAATCGGCCGGTGTGATAATAAAAAAAAAAAAAATATATTGCGGGGGTGCTGAGAGGTGAAGAGTTGGTCTGAGACCAGAACTGATGGCTGCCCTGGCCTGGTACATTAATTAATACATCACGTCCACTGTCTGACACACACACACACACACACACACACACACACACACACACACACACACACACACACACACACACACACACACACACACACACACACACACACACACACACACACCTCTTCCCCACGATGCACCTAACATATACCTACTGACTGGGCCAGCAGGTGCTAGGAAACAGTTCCTAACACCTCCACCCTCCCCAGGATGTAACCCAGCCCTCACGGTAGTCAACCAACTACCAGAGTAATCATAGTACCACAGCGTCACTGGCTACTATCCTGGCTGTAGGGTAAGATTTCGTTCGGATTTTTAACCCCGGTGGGTTAGCCACCCAGGATAACCCAAGAAAGCGAGTCATTAAGGTCTATCTGTCTTATTTCCATTGTGGTCCTCAATCTTGTCCCCCAGGATGCCACCCACACCAATTATCTAACCTTCAGATACCTACTTACTGCTAGGTGAACACTGACAGCAGGTGTAAGGTGACTAACACCCAGGTACCTACTTACTGCTAGGTGAACACTGACAGCAGGTGTAAGGTAACTAATACCCAGGTACCTACTTACTGCTAGGTGAACACTGACAGCAGGTGTAAGGTAACTAACACCCAGGTACCTACTTACTGCTAGGTGAACACTGACAGCAGGTGTAAGGTAACTAACACCCAGGTACCTACTTACTGCTAGGTGAACACTGACAGCAGGTGTAAGGTGACTAACACCCAGGTACCTACTTACTGCTAGGTGAACACTGACAGCAGGTGTAAGGTAACTAATACCCAGGTACCTACTTACTGCTAGGTGAACACTGACAGCAGGTGTAAGGTAACTAATACCCAGGTACCTACTTACTGCTAGGTGAACACTGACAGCAGGTGTAAGGTAACTAATACCCAGGTACCTACTTACTGCTAGGTGAACACTGACAGCAGGTGTAAGGTAACTAACACCCAGGTACCTACTTACTGCTAGGTGAACACTGACAGCAGGTGTAAGGTGACTAACACCCAGGTACCTACTTACTGCTAGGTGAACACTGACAGCAGGTGTAAGGTAACTAACACCCAGGTACCTACTTACTGCTAGGTGAACACTGACAGCAGGTGTAAGGTAACTAACACCCAGGTACCTACTTACTGCTAGGTGAACACTGACAGCAGGTGTATGGTAACTAATACCCAGGTACCTACTTACTGCTAGGTGAACACTGACAGCAGGTTTAAGGTGACTAACACCCAGGTACCTACTTACTGCTAGGTGAACACTGACAGCAGGTGTAAGGTAACTAACACCCAGGTACCTACTTACTGCTAGGTGAACACTGACAGCAGGTGTAAGGTAACTAACACCCAGGTACCTACTTACTGCTAGGTGAACACTGACAGCAGGTGTAAGGTAACTAACACCCAGGTACCTACTTACTGCTAGGTGAACACTGACAGCAGGTGTAAGGTAACTAATACCCAGGTACCTACTTACTGCTAGGTGAACACTGACAGCAGGTGTAAGGTAACTAACACCCAGGTACCTACTTACTGCTAGGTGAACACTGAGAGCAGGTGTAAGGTAACTAACACCCAGGTACCTACTTACTGCTAGGTGAACACTGACAGCAGGTGTAAGGTAACTAAAGGAACTAGAGTGGTAGTCGTAGTACTACTACAGATAGTGTACACACATAGTATACAGTCATAGTGTACACTGATAATCATTGTACACACATAGTGTACACACACACATTCATAGTGTACGCACAGATAATCATAGTGTACACAGTGTACACACACAGTGTACACAGATATTGTACACACAGTGTACACACAGATATAGTGTACACACACACATTCATAGTGTACACAGTGTACACACACACATTCATAGTGTACACACACACATTCATAGTGTACACAGTGTACACACACACATTCATAGTGTACACAGTGTACACACACATTCATAGTGTACACAGTGTACACACAGTGTACACACACATTTATAGTGTACACACAGTGTACACACAACAGTGTACACAGTGTACACACAACACAGTGTACACACAGTGTACACTCAACACAGTGTACACACAACACAGTGTACACACAGTGTACACACAGTGTACACACAACACAGTGTACACACAGTGTACACACAACACAGTGTACACACAGTGTACACACAGTGTACACAGTGTACACACACATTCATAGTGTACACACACATGGTGTACACAGTGTACACACACATTCATAGTGTACACACAGTGTACACACACATTCATAGTGTACACACAGTGTACAGTGTAGTGACAGACGTACAGAGGTGTACAGGGGGTGGTGGCAACGGGGGGTGGTATACAAGGGGGATAGGAAGGGGATAGTGTATACAGGGGGTGGTGGCAAAGGGGGGTGGTATACAAGGGGGATAGGAAGGGGATAGTGTATACAGGGGGTGGTGGTAAGGGGGGGTGGTATACAAGGGGGATAGGAAGGGGATAGTGTATACAGGGGGTGGTGGTAAGGGGGGTGGTTTAGAAGGGGGATAGGAAGGGGATAGTGTATACAGGGGGTGGTGGTAAGGGGGGTGGTTTAGAAGGGGGATAGGAAGGGGATAGTGTATACAGGGGGTGGTGGTAAGGGGGGTGGTATACAAGGGGGATAGGAAGGGGATAGTGTATACAGGGGGTGGTGGTAAGGGGGGTGGTTTAGAAGGGGGATAGGAAGGGGATAGTGTATACAGGGGGTGGTGGCAAAGGGGGGTGGTATACAAGGGGGATAGGAAGGGGATAGTGTATACAGGGGGTTGTGGTAAGGGGGGTGGTTTAGAAGGGGGATAGGAAGGGGATAGTGTATACAGGGGGTGGTGGCAAAGGGGGGTGGTATACAAGGGGGATAGGAAAGGGATAGTGTATACAGGGGGTGGTGGCAAAGGGGGGTGGTTTACAAGGGGGATAGGAATGGGATAGTGTATACAGGGGGTGGTGGTAAAGGGGGGTGGTATACAAGGGGGATAGGAAGGGGATAGTGTATACAGGGGGTGGTGGCAAAGGGGGGTGGTATACAAGGGGGATAGGAACGGGATAGTGTATACAGGGGGTGGTGGCAAAGGGGGATGGTATACAAGGGGGATAGGAAGGGGATAGTGTATACAGGGGGTGGTGGCAAAGGGGGATGGTATACAAGGGGGATAGGAAGGGGATAGTGTATACAGGGGGTGGTGGCAAAGGGGGATGGTATACAAGGGGGATAGGAAGGGGATAGTGTATACAGGGGGTGGTGGCAAAGGGGGGTGGTATACAAGGGGGATAGGAAGGGGATAGTGTATGAGAGGTGTGACAGTCGGCAGAGTGAGTCTGGTGCGATAACACACTCCTTGTAGCTCTCACACTCCCTCGTGCTACCTAGCACCTTCTGCTACCTTGCTAGTGCTACCTAACACCCTCTAGTAGGCGGCTCGCACCTGGTGTAGTGATGGTGTAAGCAGGTGGTGCTGGTATTGGTATGATGCTCCAGGACCCGATGGCGGTGCTAAGATACCAGTAGCAGCGTCTAGGTGCTACATGGGGCTATCCTACTGACTGGTGAGTAATGTCAGGACTGCTACCATGAGTTACACCCACCTAGTGAGTACCTATACTGTGCTACCATGAGTTACACCCACCTAGTGAGTACCTACACTGTGCTACCATAAGTTACACTCACCTAGTGAGTACCTATACTCTGCTACCATGAGTTACACCCACCTAGTGAGTACCTACACTGTGCTACCATGAGTTACACCCACCTAGTGAGTACCTACACTGTGCTACCATGAGTTACACCCACCTAGTGAGTACCTACACTGTGCTACCATGAGTTACACTCACCTAGTGAGTACCTACACTGTGCTACCATGAGTTACACCCACCTAGTGAGTACCTACACTGTGCTACCATGAGTTACACTCACCTAGTAACCACCTACACTGTGCTACCATGAGTTACACCCACCTAGTGAGTACCTACACTGTGCTACCATGAGTTACACCCACCTAGTGAGTACCTACACTGTGCTACCATGAGTTACACCCACCTAGTGAGTACCTACACTGTGCTACCATGAGTTACACCCACCTAGTGAGTACCTACACTGTGCTACCATGAGTTACACCCACCTAGTGAGTACCTATACTGTGCTACCATGGGTTACACTCACCTAGTAACCACCTACACTGTGCTACCATGAGTTACACCCACCTAGTGAGTACCTATACTGTGCTACCATGAGTTACACCCACCTAGTGAGTACCTATACTGTGCTACCATGGGTTACACCCACC
The DNA here is from genome assembly GCF_038502225.1 of Cherax quadricarinatus. NCBI lineage: Eukaryota > Metazoa > Arthropoda > Malacostraca > Decapoda > Parastacidae > Cherax > Cherax quadricarinatus. The sequence goes on from NC_091391.1 coordinate 594,217, forward strand.
TAGTGAGTACCTATACTGTGCTACCATGGGTCACACCCACCTAGTGAGTACCTATACTGTGCTACCATGAGTTACACCCACCTAGTGAGTACCTATACTGTGCTACCATGGGTTACACTCGCCTAGTGAGTACCTATACTGTGCTACCATGGGTCACACCCACCTAGTGAGTACCTATACTGTGCTACCATGGGTTACACTCACCTAGTGAGTACCTATACTGTGCTACCATGGGTTACACTCACCTAGTGAGTACCTACACTGTGCTACCATGGGTTACACCCACCTAGTGAGTACCTATACTGTGCTACCATGGGTTACACCCACCTAGTGAGTACCTACACTGTGCTACCATGGGTTACACTCGCCTAGTGAGTACCTATACTGTGCTACCATGGGTTACACTCACCTAGTGAGTACCTACACTGTGCTACCATGGGTTACACCCACCTAGTGAGTACCTATACTGTGCTACCATGGGTTACACCCACCTAGTGAGTACCTATACTGTGCTACCATGGGTCACACCCACCTAGTGAGTACCTATACTGTGCTACCATGGGTCACACCCACCTAGTGAGTACCTATACTGTGCTACCATGGGTTACACCCACCTAGTGAGTACCTATACTGTGCTACCATGGGTTACACCCACCTAGTGAGTACCTATACTGTGCTACCATGGGTCACACCCACCTAGTGAGTACCTATACTGTGCTACCATGGGTCACACCCACCTAGTGAGTACCTATACTGTGCTACCATGGGTTACACCCACCTAGTGAGTACCTATACTGTGCTACCATGAGTTACACCCACCTAGTGAGTACCTATACTGTGCTACCATGGGTTACACTCACCTAGTGAGTACCTACACTGTGCTACCATGGGTTACACCCACCTAGTGAGTACCTATACTGTGCTACCATGGGTTACACCCACCTAGTGAGTACCTATACTGTGCTACCATGGGTCACACCCACCTAGTGAGTACCTATACTGTGCTACCATGGGTCACACCCACCTAGTGAGTACCTATACTGTGCTACCATGGGTTACACCCACCTAGTGAGTACCTATACTGTGCTACCATGGGTTACACCCACCTAGTGAGTACCTATACTGTGCTACCATGGGTCACACCCACCTAGTGAGTACCTATACTGTGCTACCATGGGTCACACCCACCTAGTGAGTACCTATACTGTGCTACCATGGGTTACACCCACCTAGTGAGTACCTATACTGTGCTACCATGAGTTACACCCACCTAGTGAGTACCTATACTGTGCTACCATGGGTTACACTCACCTAGTAACCACCTACACTGTGCTACCATGAGTTACACCCACCTAGTGAGTACCTATACTGTGCTACCATGGGTTACACTCACCTAGTAACCACCTACACTGTGCTACCATGAGTTACACCCACCTAGTGAGTACCTATACTGTGCTATCATGGGTTACACTCACCTAGTAACCACCTACACTGTGCTACCATGAGTTACACCCACCTAGTGAGTACCTATACTGTGCTACCATGGGTTACACTCACCTAGTGAGTACCTATACTGTGCTATCATGGGTTACACTCACCTAGTAACCACCTACACTGTGCTACCATGAGTTTCACCCACCTAGTGAGTACCTATACTGTGCTACCATGAGTTTCACCCACCTAGTGAGTACCTATACTGTGCTACCATGGGTCACACTCACCTAGTGAGTACCTATACTGTGCTACCATGAGTTACACCCACCTAGTGAGTACCTACACTGTGCTACCATGAGTTACACCCACCTAGTGAGTACCTACACTGTGCTATCATGGGTTACACTCACCTAGTAACCACCTACACTGTGCTACCATGAGTTACACCCACCTAGTGAGTACCTATACTGTGCTACCATGGGTTACACTCACCTAGTAACCACCTACACTGTGCTGCCATGAGTTACACCCACCTAGTAACCACCTACACTGTGCTATCATGGGTTACACTCACCTAGTAACCACCTACACTGTGCTACCATGAGTTACACCCACCTAGTGAGTACCTATACTGTGCTACCATGGGTTACTCACCTAGTAACCACCTACACTGTGCTACCATGAGTTACACTCGCCTAGTAACCACCTACACTGTGCTGCCATGAGTTACACCCACCTAGTGAGTACCTATACTGTGCTACCATGGGTTACACCCACCTAGTGAGTACCTACACTGTGCTACCATGAGTTACACCCACCTAGTGAGTACCTATACTGTGCTACCATGAGTTACACCCACCTAGTGAGTACCTATACTGTGCTACCATGGGTCACACTCACCTAGTAACCACCTACACTGTGCTACCATGAGTTACACCCACCTAGTGAGTACCTATACTGTGCTACCATGGGTCACACTCACCTAGTAACCACCTACACTGTGCTACCATGAGTTACACCCACCTAGTGAGTACCTATACTGTGCTACCATGCGTTACACTCGCCTAGTAACCACCTACACTGTGCTATCATGGGTTACACCCACCTAGTGAGTACCTATACTGTGCTACCATGCGTTACACTCGCCTAGTAACCACCTACACTGTGCTATCATGGGTTACACCCACCTAGTGAGTACCTATACTGTGCTACCATGGGTCACACTCACCTAGTAACCACCTACACTGTGCTACCATGAGTTACACCCACCTAGTGAGTACCTATACTGTGCTACCATGGGTCACACTCACCTAGTAACCACCTACACTGTGCTATCATGGGTTACACCCACCTAGTGAGTACCTATACTGTGCTACCATGGGTCACACTCACCTAGTAACCACCTACACTGTGCTACCATGAGTTACACCCACCTAGTGAGTACCTACACTGTGCTACCATGGGTCACACCCACCTAGTAACCACCTACACTGTGCTACCATGAGTTACACCCACCTAGTAACCACCTACACTGTGCTACCATGAGTTACACCCACCTAGTAACCACCTACACTGTGCTACCATGATTAGTCACACCAGTGCTGCCATGATTATTGACACCAGTAGTACCATGATCACACAGTGAATCATGGTAGGATTGGTCCATAATGTTGTGATTAATACTGTCAGTGTACTGTTGTGATCAATACTGTCAGTATACTGTTGTGATCAATACTGTCAGTATACTGTTGTGATCAATACTGTCAGTGTACTGTTGTGATCAATACTGTCAGTGTACTGTTGTGATCAATACTGTCAGTATACTGTTGTGATCAATACTGTCAGTGTACTGTTGTGATTAATACTGTCAGTGTACTGTTGTGATTACTGTCAGTGTACTGTTGTGATCAATACTGTCAGTGTACTGTTGTGATCAATACTGTCAGTGTACTGTTGTGATCAATACTGTCAGTGTACTGTTGTGATTAATACTGTCAGTCTACTGTTGTGATCAATACTGTCAGTGTACTGTTGTGATCAATACTGTCAGTGTACTGTTGTGATCAATACTGTCAGTGTACTGTTGTGATCAATACTGTCAGTGTACTGTTGTGATCAATACTGTCAGTATACTGTTGTGATCAATACTGTCAGTGTACTGTTGTGATTAATACTGTCAGTGTACTGTTGTGATCAATACTGTCAGTGTACTGTTGTGATCAATACTGTCAGTGTACTGTTGTGATCAATACTGTCAGTGTACTGTTGTGATCAATACTGTCAGTGTACTGTTGTGATTAATACTGTCAGTGTACTGTTGTGATCAATACTGTCAGTGTACTGTTGTGATCAATACTGTCAGTGTACTGTTGTGATCAATACTGTCAGTGTACTGTTGTGATCAATACTGTCAGTGTACTGTTGTGATCAATACTGTCAGTGTACTGTTGTGATCAATACTGTCAGTGTACTGTTGTGATCAATACTGTCAGTGTACTGTTGTGATCAATACTGTCAGTGTACTGTTGTGATCAATACTGTCAGTGTACTGTTGTGATCAATACTGTCAGTGTACTGTTGTGATCAATACTGTCAGTGTACTGTTGTGATCAATACTGTCAGTGTACTGTTGTGATCAATATTGTCAGTGTACTGTTGTGATCAATACTGTCAGTGTACTGTTGTGATCAATACTGTCAGTGTACTGTTGTGATCAATACTGTCAGTGTACTGTTGTGATCAATACTGTCAGTGTACTGTTGTGATTAATACTGTCAGTGTACTGTTGTGATCAATACTGTCAGTGTACTGTTGTGATCAATACTGTCAGTGTACTGTTGTGATCAATACTGTCAGTGTACTGTTGTGATCAATACTGTCAGTGTACTGTTGTGATTAATACTGTCAGTGTACTGTTGTGATTAATACTGTCAGTGTACTGTTGTGATCAATACTGTCAGTGTACTGTTGTGATCAATACTGTCAGTGTACTGTTGTGATCAATACTGTCAGTGTACTGTTGTGATCAATACTGTCAGTATAGTGTTGTGATCAATACTATCAGTGTACTGTTGTGATCAATACTATCAGTGTACTGTTGTGATCAATACTGTCAGTGTACTGTTGTGATTAATACTGCCAGTGTATTGTGATCAATACTGTCAGTGTACTGTTATGATTAATACTGTCAGTGTACTGTTGTGATTAATACTGTCAGTGTACTGTTGTGATTAATACTGTCAGTGTACTGTTGTGATTAATACTGTCAGTGTACTGTTGTGATTAATACTGTCAGTGTACTGTTGTGATTAATACTGTCAGTGTACTGTTGTGATTAATACTGTCAGTGTACTGTTGTGATTAATACTGTCAGTGTACTGCTATGATCAATACTGTCAGTGTACTGTTGTGGTTAATACTGTTAGTGTAATCTGATCAATACTGTCAGTGTACTGTTGTGATTAATACTGCCAGTGTACTGTTGCGATCAATACTGTCAGTGTACTGTGATCAATATTATGTGTACTGTGATCAGTACTGTCAGTGTACTGTGATCAATACTATGCGTACTGTGATCAGTACTGTCAGTGTACTATTGTGATCAATACTCTCGCTATACTGTGATCAATACTGTGTACTGTGATCAATACTGTGTACTGTGATCAGTACTGTCAGTGTACTGTTGTGATCAATATTGTCAGTGTACTGTGATCAATACTGTCGGTGTACTGTGATCAATACTGTCGGTGTACTGTGATCAATACTGTCGGTGTACTGTGATCAATACTGTCAGTGTACTGTGATCAATACTGTCAGTGTACTGTGATCAATACTGTCGGTGTACTGTGATCAATACTGTCGGTGTACTGTGATCAATACTGTCGGTGTACTGTGATCAATACTGTGTACTGTGATCAATACTGTCGGTGTACTGTGATCAATACTGTCGGTGTACTGTGATCAATACTGTCGGTGTACTGTGATCAATACTGTCGGTGTACTGTGATCAATACTGTCGGTGTACTGTGATCAATACTGTCGGTGTACTGTGATCAATACTGTCAGTGTACTGTGATCAATACTGTCGGTGTACTGTGATCAATACTGTCGGTGTACTGTGATCAATACTGTCGGTGTACTGTGATCAATACTGTCGGTGTACTGTGATCAATACTGTCAGTGTACTGTGATCAATACTGTCAGTGTACTGTGATCAATACTGTCGGTGTACTGTGATCAATACTGTCGGTGTACTGTGATCAATACTGTCGGTGTACTGTGATCAATACTGTGTACTGTGATCAATACTGTCGGTGTACTGTGATCAATACTGTCGGTGTACTGTGATCAATACTGTCGGTGTACTGTGATCAATACTGTCGGTGTACTGTGATCAATACTGTCGGTGTACTGTGATCAATACTGTCGGTGTACTGTGATCAATACTGTCGGTGTACTGTGATCAATACTCTCACTGTACTGTGATCAATACTGTGTACTGTGATCAATACTGTCAGTGTACTGTTGTTATGGTTGTATGTTCGTTATGGCTGTGTGTACGTTGTTATGGCTGTGTGTACGTTGTTATGGCTGTGTGTACGTTGTTATGGCTGTGTGTACGTTGTTATGGCTGTGTGTACGTTGTTATGGCTGTGTGTACGTTGTTATGGCTGTGTGTACATTATGGCTGTGTGTACGTTGTCATGGCTGTGTACTTTGTTATGAATGTGTGTACGTTGTAATGACTGTGTGTACGTTATGGCTGTGTGAACGTTATGGCTGTGTGTACGTTGTTATGGCTGTGTGTACGTTATGGCTGTGTGTACGTTGTTATGGCTGTGTGTACGTTGTTATGGCTGTGTGTACGTTGTTATGGCTGTGTGTACGTTGTTATGGCTGTGTACGTTGTTATGGCTGTGTGTACGTTGTTATGGCTGTGTGTACGTTGTTATGGCTGTGTGTATGTTGTTATGGCTGTGTGTACGTTGTTATGGCTGTGTGTACGTTGTTATGGCTGTGTGTACGTTGTCATGGCTGTGTACTTTGTTATGAATGTGTGTACGTTGTAATGACTGTGTGTACGTTATGGCTGTGTGAACGTTATGGCTGTGTGTACGTTGTTATGGCTGTGTGTACGTTATGGCTGTGTGTACGTTGTTATGGCTGTGTGTACGTTGTTATGGCTGTGTGTACGTTGTTATGGCTGTGTGTACGTTGTTATGGCTGTGTGTACGTTGTTATGGCTGTGTGTACGTTGTTATGGCTGTGTGTACGTTGTTATGGCTGTGTGTATGTTGTTATGGCTGTGTGTACGTTGTTATGGCTGTGTGTACGTTGTTATGGCTGTGTGTACGTTGTCATGGCTGTGTACTTTGTTATGAATGTGTGTACGTTGTAATGACTGTGTGTACGTTATGGCTGTGTGAACGTTATGGCTGTGTGTACGTTGTTATGGCTGTGTGTACGTTGTTATGGCTGTGTACGTTGTTATGGCTGTGTGTACGTTGTTATGGCTGTGTGTACGTTGTTATGGCTGTGTGTACGTTGTTATGGCTGTGTGTACATTATGGCTGTGTGTACGTTGTCATGGCTGTGTGTACGTTGTCATGGCTGTGTACTTTGTTATGAATGTGTGTACGTTGTAATGACTGTGTGTACGTTATGGCTGTGTGAACGTTATGGCTGTGTGTACGTTGTTATGGCTGTGTGTACGTTGTTATGGCTGTGTGTACATTATGGCTTTGTGTACGTTGTCATGGCTGTGTACTTTGTTATGAATGTGTGTACGTTGTAATGACTGTGTGTACGTTATGGCTGTGTGAACGTTATGGCTGTGTGTACGTTGTTATGGCTGTGTGTACGTTATGGCTGTGTGTACGTTGTCATGGCTGTGTACTTTGTTATGAATGTGTGTACGTTGTAATGACTGTGTGTACGTTATGGCTGTGTGAACGTTATGACTGTGTGTACGTTGTTATGGCTGTGTGTACGTTATGGCTGTGTACTTTAAGAATGGGTGTACGTTGTTTTGACTGTGTACGTTGTTATGGCTGTATGTACGTTGTTATGACTGTGTTTACCTGGAGTTTACCTGGAGAGAGTTTGGGGGGTCGACGCCCCCGCGGCCCGGTCTGTGGCCAGGTCTCATTGTACTTTATGACTGTGTACGTTATGGCTGTGTACATTGTTATGGATGTGTACGTTGTTATGGCTGTGTGTACGTTGTTGGGGCTGTGTGTATGTTATGACTGTGTGTACGTTATGACTGTGTACGTTATGGCTGTGTGTACGTTATGACTGTTATGGCTGTGTGTACGTTATGACTGTACGTTGTTATGGCTGTGTGTACGTTATGAATGTACGTTGTTATGGCTGTGTGTACGTTATGACTGTTATGGCTGTGTGTACGTTATGACTGTTATGGCTGTGTGTACGTTATGACTGTAAGTTGTTATGGCTGTGTGTACGTTATGACTGTACGTTGTTATGGCTGTGTGTACGTTATGACTGTGTACGTTGTTATGGCTGTGTGTACGTTATGACTGTGTACGTTGTTATGGCTGTGTGTACGTTATGACTGTTATGGCTGTGTGTACGTTATGACTGTACGTTGTTATGGCTGTGTACACGTTATGACTGTACGTTATGGCTGTGTGTACGTTATGACTGTACGTTATGGCTGTGTGTACGTTATGACTGCACGTTGTTATGGCTATGTGTACGTTATGACTGTACGTTATTATGGCTGTGTGTACGTTATGACTGTACGTTGTTATGGCTGTGTGTACGTTATGACTGTACGTTGTTATGGCTGTGTGTACGTTATGACTGTACGTTGTTATGGCTGTGTGTACGTTATGACTGTACGTTGTTATGGCTGTGTGTACGTTGACTATGTTGTTATGGCTGTGTGTACGTTATGACTGTACGTTGTTATGGCTGTGTGTACGTTATGACTGTACGTTGTTATGGCTGTGTGTACGTTATGACTGTACGTTGTTATGGCTGTGTGTACGTTATGACTGTACGTTGTTATGGCTGTGTGTACGTTATGACTGTACGTTGTTATGGCTGTGTGTACGTTATGACTGTATGTTGTTATGGCTGTGTGTACGTTATGGCTGTGTGTACGTTATGACTGTACGTTATGGCTGTGTGTACGTTATGACTGTACGTTGTTATGGCTGTGTGTACGTTATGACTATACGTTGTTATGGCTGTGTGTACGTTATGACTGTACGTTGTTATGGCTGTGTGTACGTTATGACTGTACGTTGTTATGGCTGTGTGTACGTTATGACTATACGTTGTTATGGCTGTGTGTACGTTATGACTGTACGATGTTATGGCTGTGTGTACGTTATGACTGTACGTTGTTATGGCTGTGTGTACGTTATGACTGTACGTTGTTATGGCTGTGTGTACGTTATGACTGTACGTTGTTATGGCTGTGTGTACGTTATGACTACGTTATGGCTGTGTGTACGTTATGACTGTACGATGTTATGGCTGTGTGTACGTTATGACTGTACGATGTTATGGCTGTGTGTACGTTATGACTGTACGTTGTTATGGCTGTGTGTACGTTATGACTGTATGTGGTTATGGCTGTGTGTACGTTATGACTGTACGTTGTTATGGCTGTGTGTACGTTATTACTGATCATCTACAAACACCTGTAACCTAAACACACACAGAATAATGTCATGGAACATGTGTTGGGTCTCCTGCCACAGGTGTTTATAGGCTGACAGGTGTTTTGGGAAGGGGGGTCGAGCTCTGGCTCCTGGCTTACCTTCTACCTTTTCGGTTTCAACATTTGCATGTTCCTGTCAAATTTACATAGCATCTTGTATGTCGTGATTATGTCTCCCCTATCTTTTCTTCTAGAGTAGATAGATAGCTAGTTGTACGTGTGTTACGACTTTCTTACTCTGAGGTACGTTGGTTAATGGGGTTTAAAGTCTATCTACTACACGAGGGTCATTAAGACTGGTTGGTTGGTTAATGGGGTTTAAAGTCTATCTACTACACCAGGGTCATTAAGACTGGTTGGTTGGTTAATGGGGTTTAAAGTATCTACTACACGAGGGTCATTAAGACTGGTTGGTTGGTTAATGGGGTTTAAAGTATCTACTACACGAGGGTCATTAAGACTGGTTGGTTGGTTAATGGGGTTTAAAGTCTATCTACTACACCAGGGTCATTAAGACTGGTTGGTTGGTTAATGGGGTTTAAAGTCTATCTACTACACCAGGGTCATTAAGACTGGTTGGTTGGTTAATGGGGTTTAAAGTCTATCTACTACACCAGGGTCATTAAGACTGGTTGGTTGGTTAATGGGGTTTAAAGTCTATCTACTACACCAGGGTCATTAAGACTGCAGGTCACCTATACACCACCAGTCAAGAATACTTTAATATCTAAAATACTTATTAATATAAACTGCCAGTATGAATATACACTGGGATATACACACTTCTCAGTGTATATATTCTTGGCTGTATATTGTCAGGCCAGAATCTTTATTTACAGACGATTTTAGTTTGTGAGACAGGATGTCATCCTGTATGTGGGAGGTAATGTCTGGGATGTTGTGAGACAGGATGTCATCCTGTATGTGGGAGGTAATGTCTGGGATGTTGTGAGACAGGATGTCATCCTGTATGTGGGAGGTAATGTCTGGGATGTTGTGAGACAGGACGTCATCCTGTATGTGGGAGGTAATGTCAGGGATGTTGTGAGACAGGATGTCATCCTGTATGTGGGAGGTAATGTCTGGGATGTTGTGAGACAGGATGTCATCCTGTATATGGGAGGTAATGTCAGGGATGTTGTGAGACAGGATGTCATCCTGTATGTGGGAGGTAATGTCTGGGATGTTGTGAGACAGGACGTCATCCTGTATATGGGAGGTGTTGTCAGGGATGTTGTCACGGATGTTGTGAGACAGGACAAGTCTCAGTATTCCTGTATATGGGAGGTGTTGTCACGGATGTTGTCACGGATGTTGTGAGACAGGACAAGTCTCAGTATTCCTGTATATGGGAGGTGTTGTCACGGATGTTGTCACGGATGTTGTGAGACAGGACAAGTCTCAGTATTCCTGTATATGGGAGGTGTTGTCACGGATGTTGTCACGGATGTTGTGAGACAGGACAAGTCTCAGTATTCCTGTATATGAGAGGTGTTGTCACGGATGTTGTCACGGATGTTGTGAGACAGGACAAGTCTCAGTATTCCTGTATATGGGAGGTGTTGTCACGGATGTTGTCACGGATGTTGTGAGACAGGACAAGTCTCAGTATTCCTGTATATGGGAGGTGTTGTCACGGATGTTGTCACGGATGTTGTGAGACAGGACAAGTCTCAGTATTCCTGTATATGGGAGGTGTTGTCACGGATGTTGTGAGACAGGACAAGTCTCAGTATTCCTGTATATGGGAGGTGTTGTCACGGATGTTGTCACGGATGTTGAGAGACAGGACAAGTCTCAGTATTCCTGTATATGGGAGGTGTTGTCACGGATGTTGTCACGGATGTTGTGAGACGGGACAAGTCTCAGTATTCCTGTATATGGGAGGTGTTGTCACGGATGTTGTCACGGATGTTGTGAGACAGGACAAGTCTCAGTATTCCTGTATATGAGAGGTGTTGTCACGGATGTTGTCACGGATGTTGTGAGACAGGACAAGTCTCAGTATTCCTGTATATGGGAGGTGTTGTCACGGATGTTGTGAGACAGGACAAGTCTCAGTATTCCTGTATATGGGAGGTGTTGTCACGCATGTTGTCACGGATGTTGAGAGACAGGACAAGTCTCAGTATTCCTGTATATGGGAGGTGTTGTCACGGATGTTGTGAGACAGGACAAGACTCAGTATTCCTGTATATGAGAGGTGTTGTCACGGATGTTGTCACGGATGGTAGGCTGTTTTAGACTACCTTTGATGAGTCTCCAGAGTCTTACTACTCCGGGAGCCCAGCCATGGTCCAGGCTCGTCTGGTGCTAGCCTGGGAGGGAGTGTGGGAGTGAGGTAGGAAGTGTAGGGGTGAAGTAGGGAGTGTAGGAGTGAAGTAGGGAGTGTAGGAGTGAAGTAGGGAGTGTAGGAGTGAAGTAGGGAGTGTAGGAGTGAAGTAGGGAGTGTAGGAGTGAAGTAGGGAGTGTAGGAGTGAGGTAGGGAGTGTAGGAGTGAGGTAGGGAGTGAAGTAGGGAGTGTAGGAGTGAAGTAGGGAGTGTAGGAGTGAGGTAGGGAGTGTAGGAGTGAGGTAGGGAGTGAAGTAGGGAGTGTAGGAGTGAAGTAGGGAGTGTAGGAGTGAGGTAGGGAGTGTAGGAGTGAGATAGGGAGTGTAGGATTGAAGTAGGGAGTGTAGGATTGAAGTAGGGAGTGTAGGAGTGAGGTAGGGAGCGTAGGAGTGAAGTAGGGAGTGTAGGAGTGAAGTAGGGAGTGTAGGAGTGAAGTAGGGAGTGTAGGATTGAAGTAGGGAGTGTAGGAGTGAAGTAGGGAGTGTAGGATTGAAGTAGGGAGTGTAGGATTGAAGTAGGGAGTGTAGGATTGAAGTAGGGAGTGTAGGATTGAAGTAGGGAGTGTAGGAGTGAGGGAGTGTAGGAGTGAGGTAGGGAGTGTAGGAGTGAGGTAGGGAGTGTAGGAGTGAGGTAGGGAGTGTAGGAGTGAGATAGGGAGTGTAGGAGTGAGGTAGGGAGTGTAGAAGTGAGGTAGGGAGTGTAGGAGTGAGGTAGGGTGTGTAGGAGTGAGGTAGGGTGTGTAGGAGTGAGGTAGGGAGTGTAGGAGTGAGGTAGGGAGTGTAGGAGTGAGGTAGGGAGTGTAGGAGTGAGGTAGGGAGTGTAGGAGTGAAGTAGGGAGTGTAGGAGTGAGGTAGGGAGTGTAGGAGTGAAGTAGGGAGTGTAGGAGTGAAGTAGGGAGTGTAGGAGTGAAGTAGGGAGTGTAGGAGTGAGGTAGGGAGTGTAGGAGTGAGGTAGGGAGTGTAGGAGTGAGGTAGGGTGTGTAGGAGTGAGGTAGGGAGTGTAGGAGTGAGGTAGGGAGTGTAGGAGTGAGGTAGGGAGTGTAGGAGTGAGGTAGGGAGTGTAGGAGTGAGGTAGGGAGTGTAGGAGTGAAGTAGGGAGTGTAGGAGTGAGGTAGGGAGTGTAGGAGTGAGGTAGGGAGTGTAGGAGTGAGGTAGGGAGTGTAGGAGTGAAGTAGGGAGTGTAGGAGTGAGGTAGGGAGTGTAGGAGTAAGGGAGAAGGGGGACCAGGCGACACAGGATATAACATCTCCCCTCCTGGAAGCTTGGGGGAGGGAGAGGACATCCTGATGTGTGATAAGGGGGAATACCCTCCCCCCTCCCCTCTCCCTTCTCCCTTATCCCTTCTCCCCTCTCCCCACTCCCCTCTCCCTTCTCCCCTCTCCCTTCACCCTTATCCCTTCACCCTTATCCCTTCTCCCCTCTCCCCTCTCCCCACTCCCCACTCCCCACTCCCCTCTCCCTTCTCCCCTAGTCTTGAGACATTCGCCACCACCTCAGATCTTTTAAAACACATACATAATCCCCGTCTTCAGGTTTTATTTACCAACTCTTGAGATGTTTACTGTGGTGTCCCCTAGCTAGATCGGTAGCGCACTCGCCTTACACACTGAGGTCCGGAGTTCGAATCCCCGGTACGGCTGGAGAACATTTAGTACGTGTTTCCTTAAGACACCTGCTGTCCCTGGTGTGGGTGGCATCCTGGGTGTTAGTGGACTGGTGTGGGTGGCATCCTGGGTGGTAGTGGACTGATGTGGGTGGCATCCTGGGTGTTAGTGGACTGGTGTGGGTCACATCCTGGGTGTTAGTGGACTGATGTGGGTGGCATCCTGGGTGTTAGTGGACTGGTGTGGGTGGCATCCTGGGTGTTAGTGGACTGATGTGGGTGGCATCCTGGGTGTTAGTGGACTGGTGTGGGTGTCATCCTGGGTGTTAGTGGACTGGTGTGGGTGGCATCCTGGGTGGTAGTGGACTGATGTGGGTGGCATCCTGGGTGTTAGTGGACTGGTGTGGGTGGCATCCTGGGTGTTAGTGGACTGGTGTGGGTGGCATCCTGGGTGGTAGTGGACTGATGTGGGTGGCATCCTGGGTGTTAGTGGACTGGTGTGGGTCACATCCTGGGTGTTAGTGGACTGATGTGGGTGGCATCCTGGGTGTTAGTGGACTGGTGTGGGTCACATCCTGGGTGTTAGTGGACTGGTGTGGGTCACATCCTGGGTGTTAGTGGACTGGTGTGAGTGGCATCCTGGGTGTTAGTGGACTGGTGTGGGTGGCATCCTGGGTGTTAGTGGACTGGTGTGGGTGACATCCTGGGTGTTAGTGGACTGGTGTGGGTCACATCCTGGGTGTTAGTGGACTGGTGTGGGTCACATCCTGGGTGTTAGTGGACTGGTGTGGGTCACATCCTGGGTGTTAGTGGACTGATGTGGGTGGCATCCTGGGTGTTAGTGGACTGGTGTGGGTGTCATCCTGGGTGTTAGTGGACTGGTGTGGGTGGCATCCTGGGTGGTAGTGGACTGATGTGGGTGGCATCCTGGGTGTTAGTGGACTGGTGTGGGTGGCATCCTGGGTGTTAGTGGACTGGTGTGGGTGGCATCCTGGGTGGTAGTGGACTGATGTGGGTGGCATCCTGGGTGTTAGTGGACTGGTGTGGGTCACATCCTGGGTGTTAGTGGACTGATGTGGGTGGCATCCTGGGTGTTAGTGGACTGGTGTGGGTCACATCCTGGGTGTTAGTGGACTGGTGTGAGTGGCATCCTGGGTGTTAGTGGACTGGTGTGGGTGGCATCCTGGGTGTTAGTGGACTGGTGTGGGTCACATCCTGGGTGTTAGTGGACTGGTGTGGGTCACATCCTGGGTGTTAGTGGACTGGTGTGGGTCACATCCTGGGTGTTAGTGGACTGGTGTGGGTGGCATCCTGGGTGTTAGTGGACTGGTGTGGGTCACATCCTGGGTGTTAGTGGACTGGTGTGGGTCACATCCTGGGTGTTAGTGGACTGGTGTGGGTCACATCCTGGGTGTTAGTGGACTGGTGTGAGTGGCATCCTGGGTGTTAGTGGACTGGTGTGGGTGGCATCCTGGGTGTTAGTGGACTGGTGTGGGTCACATCCTGGGTGTTAGTGGACTGGTGTGGGTCACATCCTGGGTGTTAGTGGACTGATGTGGGTGGCATCCTGGGTGTTAGTGGACTGGTGTGGGTCACATCCTGGGTGTTAGTGGACTGATGTGGGTCACATCCTGGGTGTTAGTGGACTGGTGTGGGTGGCATCCTGGGTGTTAGTGGACTGGTGTGGGTGGCATCCTGGGTGTTAGTGGACTGGTGTGGGTCACATCCTGGGTGTTAGTGGACTGGTGTGGGTCACATCCTGGGTGTTAGTGGACTGGTGTGGGTCACATCCTGGGTGTTAGTGGACTGGTGTGGGTCACATCCTGGGTGTTAGTGGACTGGTGTGGGTCACATCCTGGGGACAAAGCTGACCTAATTTGCGAGAAATGCTAAGAATAACGAGTCATGGGTGTGAGCTATGGTCTGTGTAAGTTGTACCATGTACTCGTAGATATATTAATATTAGAAGTGTTGGGGGTGTGTTGTTCGTCAGGAAACTAGTCCCTCCTGATACAGGTGTTAGATGGAACCTGTTCTGTGGGCAGGCATTCGTGGTTCATGACTCGTGGTTCACGACCCGTGGTTCACGACCAGTGGTTCACGACCAGTGGTTCACGACCCGTGGTTCACGACCCGTGGTTCACGACCCGTGGTTCACGACCCGTGGTTCAAGACCCGTGGTTCAAGACTCGTGGTTCACGACCCGTGGTTCACGACCCGTGGTTCACGACCCGTGGTTCACGACCCGTGGTTCACGACCCGTGGTTCACGTCCCGTGGTTCACGACCCTTGGTTCAGGACCCATCGTTCACGACCCGTGGTTTACGACCCGTGGTTCATGACCCGTGGTTCAAGACTCGTGGTTCAAGACTCGTGGTTCACGACCCGTGGTTCATGACCCGTGGTTCAAGACTCGTGGTTCAAGACTCGTGGTTCACGACTCGTGGTTCACGACCCGTGGTTCATGACCCGTGGTTCAAGACTCGTGGTTCAAAACCCGTGGTTCACGACCCGTGGTTCAAGACTCGTGGTTCACGACCCGTGGTTCACGACCCGTGGTTCAAGACTCGTGGTTCACGACCCGTGGTTCACGACCCGTGGTTCACGACCCTTGGTTCACGACCAGTGGTTCACGACCCGTGGTTCACGACCCGTGGTTCACGACCCGTGGTTCACGACCCGTGGTTCACGACCCGTGGTTCACGACCCGTGGTTCACGACCCGTGGTTCACGACCCATGGTTCAAGACTCGTGGTTCAAGACTCGTGGTTCAAAACCCGTGGTTCAAAACCCGTGGTTCACGACCCGTGGTTCACGACCCGTGGTTCACGACCCGTGGTTCACGACCCGTGGTTCACGACCCTTGGTTCACGACCAGTGGTTCACGACCCGTGGTTCACGACCCGTGGTTCACGACCCGTGGTTCACGACCCGTGGTTCACGACCCATGGTTCAAGACTCGTGGTTCAAGACTCGTGGTTCAAAACCCGTGGTTCAAAACCCGTGGTTCACGACCCTTGGTTCACGACCAGTGGTTCACGACCCGTGGTTCACGACCCGTGGTTCACGACCCGTGGTTCACGACCCGTGGTTCACGACCCGTGGTTCACGACCCGTGTTTCAAGACTCGTGGTTTACGACCCGTGGTTCACGACCCGTGGTTCAAGACCCGTGGTTCACGACCTGTGGTTCAACTTCCCCTAAACAACAACGTATATTTACCAGTGTTACGTTACCACAAGGTAACGTCTTCTCATTACTTGTTACCAGTGTTACGTTACCACAAGGTAACGTCTTCTCATTACTTGGTACCAGTGTTACGTTACCACAAGGTAACGTCTTCTCATTACTTGGTACCAGTGTTACGTTACCACAAGGTAACGTCTTCTCATTACTTGGTACCAGTGTTACGTTACCACAAGGTAACGTCTTCTCATTACTTGGTACCAGTGTTACGTTACCACAAGGTAACGTCTTCTCATTACTTGGTACCAGTGTTACGTTACCACAAGGTAACGTCTTCTCATTACTTGGTACCAGTGTTACGTTACCACAAGATAACGTCTTCTCATTACTTGGTACCAGTGTTACGTTACCACAAGGTAACGTCTTCTCATTACTTGGTACCAGTGTTACGTTACCACAAGGTAACGTCTTCTCATTACTTGGTACCAGTGTTACGTTACCACAAGGTAACGTCTTCTCATTACTTGGTACCAGTGTTACGTTACCACAAGGTAACGTCTTCTCATTACTTGTTACCAGTGTTACGTTACCACAAGGTAACGTCTTCTCATTACTTGGTACCAGTGTTACGTTACCACAAGGTAACGTCTTCTCATTACTTGGTACCAGTGTTACGTTACCACAAGATAACGTCTTCTCATTACTTGGTACCAGTGTTACGTTACCACAAGGTAACGTCTTCTCATTACTTGGTACCAGTGTTACGTTACCACAAGATAACGTCTGCAGTTGGGATGTTGAAATAGGCTCCGAGAGTACTATCAGTAGGTGTTACAGCCAGAGTACGTCTTGTAACAGCTACAGTTGGGACAGGTTGTCAGAGTACTATCAGATCTTGGCAGCCAGTCTGGACTCTGATAAGGACTCTCACTCTTTTTATGTGATCATTGTTAGTGTTCTTGTTGTACCATTGTTAGTGTTCTTGTTGTACCATTGTTAGTGTTCTTGTTGTACCATTGTTAGTGTTCTTGTTGTACCATTGTTAGTGTTCTTGTTGTACCATTGTTAGTGTTCTTGTTGTACCATTGTTAGTGTTCTTGTTGTACCATTGTTAGTGTTTGTGATGTAGTGGATGGTGCTTCCTGTGTCTCAGTGTTCATGTTGTACCATTGTTAGTGTTCTTGTTGTACCATTGTTAGTGTTCTTGTTGTACCATTGTTAGTGTTATTGTTGTACCATTGGTAGTGTTTGTGATGTAGTGGATGGTGTTTCCTGTGTCTCAGTGTTCTTGTTGTACCATTGTTAGTGTTCTTGTTGTACCATTGTTAGTGTTCTTGTTGTACCATTGTTAGTGTTCTTGTTGTACCATTGTTAGTGTTTGTGATGTAGTGGATGGTGTTTCCTGTGTCTCAGTGTTCTTGTTGTACCATTGTTAGTGTTCTTGTTGTACCATTGTTAGTGTTCTTGTTGTACCATTGTTAGTGTTTGTGATGTAGTGGATGGTGCTTCCTGTGTCTCAGTGTTCTTGTTGTACCATTGTTAGTGTTCTTGTTGTACCATTGTTAGTGTTTGTGATGTGGATGGTGCTTCCTGTGTCTCAGTGTTCATGTTGTACCATTGTTAGTGTTCTTGTTGTACCATTGTTAGTGTTTGTGTTGTACCATTGTTAGTGTTCTTGTTGTACCATTGTTAGTGTTCTTGTTGTACCATTGTTAGTGTTCTTGTTGTACCATTGTTAGTGTTATTGTTGTACCATTGTTAGTGTTCTTGTTGTACCATTGTTAGTGTTCTTGTTGTACCATTGTTAGTGTTCTTGTTGTACCATTGTTAGTGTTCTTGTTGTACCATTGTTAGTGTTCTTGTTGTACCATTGTTAGTGTTTGTGATGTAGTGGATGGTGTTTCCTGTGTCTCAGTGTTCTTGTTGTACCATTGTTTGTGTTCTTGTTGTACCATTGTTAGTGTTCTTGTTGTACCATTGTTAGTGTTCTTGTTGAACCATTGTTAGTGTTCTTGTTGTACCATTGTTAGTGTTCTTGTTGTACCATTGTTAGTGTTCTTGTACCATTGTTAGTGTTCTTGTTGTACCATTGTTAGTGTTCTTGTACCATTGTTAGTGTTCTTGTTGTATCATTGTTAGTGTTCTTGTTGTACCATTGTTAGTGTTCTTGTTGTACCATTGTTAGTGTTCTTGTTGTACCATTGTTAGTGTTCTTGTTGTACCATTGTTAGTGTTTGTGATGTAGTGGATGGTGTTTCCTGTGTCTCAGTGTTCTTGTTGTACCATTGTTAGTGTTCTTGTTGTACCATTGTTAGTGTTCTTGTTGTACCATTGTTAGTGTTCTTGTTGTACCATTGTTAGTGTTCTTGTTGTACCATTGTTAGTGTTCTTGTTGTACCATTGTTAGTGTTTGTGATGTAGTGGATGGTGCTTCCTGTGTCTCAGTGTTCTTGTTGTACCATTGTTAGTGTTCTTGTTGTACCATTGTTAGTGTTCTTGTTGTACCATTGTTAGTGTTCTTGTTGTACCATTGTTAGTGTTCTTGTTGTTCCATTAGTGTACATTGGTGTACCATTAGTGTTCTTGCTCCATTAGTGTTCTTGTAGTACCATTGTGTTGTGTGAGTGATACCAGTGTTGTGTGAGTGATACCAGTGTTGTGTGAGTGATACCAGTGTTGTGTGAGTGATACCAGTGTTGTGTGAGTGATACCAGTGTTGTGTGAGTGATACCAGTGTTGTGTGAGTGATACCAGTGTTGTGTGAGTGATACCAGTGTTGTGTGAGTGATACCAGTGTTGTGTGAGTGATACCAGTGTTGTGTGAGTGATACCAGTGTTGTGTGATGCCAGTGTTGTGTGAGTGATACCAGTGTTGTGTGAGTGATACCAGTGTTGTGTGAGTGATACCAGTGTTGTGTGAGTGATACCAGTGTTGTGTGAGTGATACCAGTGTTGTGTGAGTGAAACCAGTGTTGTGTGATACACGGGTTGTGTGAGTGATACCAGTGTTGTGTGAGTGACACCAGTGTGTTGTGAGTGATACCAGTGTTGTGTGAGTGAGACCAGTGTTGTGTGAGTGATACCAGTGTGTGTGTGATACCAGTGATACCAGTGTTGTGTGAGTGATACCAGTGTTGTGTGAGTGACCAGTGTTGTGTGAGTGACACCAGTGTTGTGTGATACCAGTGTTGTGTGAGTGATACCAGTGTTGTGTGAGTGATACCAGTGTTGTGTGAGTGACACCAGTGTTGTGTGATACCAGTGTTGTGTGAGTGATACCAGTGTTGTGTGAGTGATACCAGTGTTGTGTGAGTGACACCAGTGTTGTGTGATACCAGTGTTGTGTGAGTGATACCAGTGTTGTGTGAGTGACACCAGTGTTTTGTGAGTGATACCAGTGTTGTGTGAGTGACACCAGTGTTGTGTGATACCAGTGTTGTGTGAGTGACACCAGTGTTTTGTGAGTGATACCAGTGTTGTGTGAGTGACACCAGTGTTGTGTGATACCAGTGTTGTGTGAGTGACACCAGTGTTGTGTGAGTGACACCAGTGTTGTGTGAGTGATACCAGTGTTGTGTGAGTGACACCAGTGTTGTGTGAGTGATACCAGTGTTGTGTGTGATACCAGTGTTGTGTGAGTGACACCAGTGTTGTGTGAGTGACACCAGTGTTGTGTGAGTGACACCAGTGTTGTGTGAGTGATACCAGTGTTGTGTGAGTGACACCAGTGTTGTGTGAGTGACACCAGTGTTGTGTGAGTGACACCAGTGTTGTGTGAGTGACACCAGTGTTGTGTGAGTGATACCAGTGTTGTGTGAGTGACACCAGTGTTGTGTGAGTGATACCAGTGTTGTGTGAGTGATACCAGTGTTGTGTGAGTGATACCAGTGTTGTGTGAGTGATACCAGTGTTGTGTGAGTGACACCAGTGTTGTGTGAGTGATACCAGTGTTGTGTGAGTGATACCAGTGTTGTGTGAGTGACACCAGTGTTGTGTGAGTGACACCAGTGTTGTGTGAGTGATACCAGTGTTGTGTGAGTGATACCAGTGTTGTGTGAGTGACACCAGTGTTGTGTGAGTGATACCAGTGTTGTGTGAGTGATACCAGTGTTGTGTGAGTGATACCAGTGTTGTGTGAGTGATACCAGTGTTGTGTGAGTGATACCAGTGTTGTGTTAGTGACACCAGTGTTGTGTGAGTGACACCAGTGTTGTGTGAGTGATACCAGTGTTGTGTGAGTGATACCAGTGTTGTGTTAGTGACACCAGTGTTGTGTGAGTGACACCAGTGTTGTGTGAGTGATACCAGTGTTGTGTGAGTGATACCAGTGTTGTGTGAGTGATACCAGTGTTGTGTGAGTGACACCAGTGTTGTGTGACACCAGTGTTGTGTGAGTGACACCAGTGTTGTGTGACACCAGTGTTGTGTGAGTGACACCAGTGTTGTGTGACACCAGTGTTGTGTGAGTGACACCAGTGTTGTGTGAGTGACACCAGTGTTGTGTGAGTGATACCAGTGTTGTGTGAGTGATACCAGTGTTGTGTGAGTGACACCAGTGTTGTGTGAGTGATACCAGTGTTGTGTGAGTGATACCAGTGTTGTGTGAGTGACACCAGTGTTGTGTGAGTGATACCAGTGTTGTGTGAGTGATACCAGTGTTGTGTGAGTGACACCAGTGTTGTGTGAGTGACACCAGTGTTGTGTGAGTGACACCAGTGTTGTGTGACACCAGTGTTGTGTGAGTGACACCAGTGTTGTGTGAGTGACACCAGTGTTGTGTGAGTGATACCAGTGTTGTGTGAGTGATACCAGTGTTGTGTGAGTGACACCAGTGTTGTGTGAGTGACACCAGTGTTGTGTGAGTGACACCAGTGTTGTGTGAGTGATACCAGTGTTGTGTGAGTGATACCAGTGTTGTGTGAGTGATACCAGTGTTGTGTGAGTGATACCAGTGTTGTGTGAGTGACACCAGTGTTGTGTGAGTGACACCAGTGTTGTGTGAGTGATACCAGTGTTGTGTGAGTGATACCAGTGTTGTGTGAGTGATACCAGTGTTGTGTGAGTGATACCAGTGTTGTGTGAGTGACACCAGTGTTGTGTGAGTGACACCAGTGTTGTGTGAGTGATACCAGTGTTGTGTGAGTGATACCAGTGTTGTGTGAGTGACACCAGTGTTGTGTGAGTGATACCAGTGTTGTGTGAGTGATACCAGTGTTGTGTGAGTGACACCAGTGTTGTGTGAGTGACACCAGTGTTGTGTGAGTGATACCAGTGTTGTGTGAGTGACACCAGTGTTGTGTGAGTGATACCAGTGTTGTGTGAGTGACACCAGTGTTGTGTGAGTGATACCAGTGTTGTTTGAGTGATACCAGTGTTGTGTGAGTGGCACCAGTGTTGTGTGATACCAGTGTTGTGTGAGTAATACCAGTGTTGTGTGAGTGATACCAGTGTTGTGTGAGTGATACCAGTATTGTGTGAGTGATACCAGTGTTGCGTGAGTGACACCAGTGTTGTGTGAGTGATACCAGTGTTGTGTGAGTGATACCAGTGTTGTGTGAGTGATGCCAGTGTTGTGTGATACCAGTGTTGTGTGATACCAGTGTTGTGTGAGTGATGCCAGTGTTGTGTGACACCAGTGTTGTGTGAGTGACACCAGTGTTGCGTGAGTGACACCAGTGTTGTGTGAGTGATACCAGTGTTGTGTGAGTGATACCAGTGTTGTGTGATACCAGTGTTGTGTGAGTGATGCCAGTGTTGTGTGACACCAGTGTTGTGTGAGTGACACCAGTGTTGTGTGAGTGATGCCAGTGTTGTGTGACACCAGTGTTGTGTGAGTGACACCAGTGTTGTGTGATGCCAGTGTTGTGTGAGTGATACCAGTGTTGTGTGATTGACACCAGTGTTGTGTGAGTGATACCAGTGTTGTGTGATTGACACCAGTGTTGTGTGAGTGATACCAGTGTTGTGTGAGTGATACCAGTGTTGTGTGAGTGATACCAGTGTTGTGTGAGTGATACCAGTGTTGCGTGACACCAGTGTTGTGTGAGTGATACCAGTGTTGTGTGAGTGATACCAGTGTTGTGTGATACCAGTGTTGTGTGAGTGATGCCAGTGTTGTGTGATACCAGTGTTGTGTGATACCAGTGTTGTGTGAGTGATGCCAGTGTTGTGTGACACCAGTGTTGTGTGAGTGACACCAGTGTTGTGTGATGCCAGTGTTGTGTGAGTGATACCAGTGTTGTGTGATTGACACCAGTGTTGTGTGAGTGATACCAGTGTTGTGTGATTGACACCAGTGTTGTGTGAGTGATACCAGTGTTGTGTGAGTGATACCAGTGTTGTGTGAGTGATACCAGTGTTGTGTGAGTGATACCAGTGTTGCGTGAGTGACACCAGTGTTGTGTGAGTGATACCAGTGTTGTGTGAGTGATACCAGTGTTGTGTGATACCAGTGTTGTGTGAGTGATGCCAGTGTTGTGTGATACCAGTGTTGTGTGATACCAGTGTTGTGTGAGTGATGCCAGTGTTGTGTGACACCAGTGTTGTGTGAGTGACACCAGTGTTGTGTGATGCCAGTGTTGTGTGAGTGATACCAGTGTTGTGTGATTGACACCAGTGTTGTGTGAGTGATACCAGTGTTGTGTGATTGACACCAGTGTTGTGTGATTGACACCAGTGTTGTGTGAGTGATACCAGTGTTGTGTGAGTGACACCAGTGTTGTGTGAGTGATACCAGTGTTGTGTGAGTGATACCAGTGTTGTGTGATTGACACCAGTGTTGTGTGATTGACACCAGTGTTGTGTGAGTGATACCAGTGTTGTGTGATTGACACCAGTGTTGTGTGAGTGACACCAGTGTTGTGTGATGCCAGTGTTGTGTGAGTGATACCAGTGTTGTGTGATTGACACCAGTGTTGTGTGAGTGATACCAGTGTTGTGTGATTGACACCAGTGTTGTGTGAGTGATACCAGTGTTGTGTGAGTGATACCAGTGTTGTGTGATTGACACCAGTGTTGTGTGATTGACACCAGTGTTGTGTGAGTGATACCAGTGTTGTGTGAGTGACACCAGTGTTGTGTGAGTGATACCAGTGTTGCGTGAGTGATACCAGTGTTGTGTGATGCCTGTGTTGTGTGAGTGATACCAGTGTTGTGTGAGTGACACCAGTGTTGTGTGAGTGATACCAGTGTTGTGTGAGTGATACCAGTGTTGTGTGAGTGATACCAGTGTTGTGTGAGTGATACCAGTGTTGTGTGAGTGATACCAGTGTTGTGTGAGTAACACCAGTGTTGTGTGAGTGATACCAGTGTTGTGTGAGTGACACCAGTGTTTTGTGAGTGATACCAGTGTTGTGTGAGTGATACCAGTGTTGTGTGAGTGATACCAGTGTTGTGTGAGTGATACCAGTGTTGTGTGAGTGATACCAGTGTTGTGTGAGTGATACCAGTGTTGTGTGAGTGATACCAGTGTTGTGAGTAACACCAGTGTTGTGTGAGTGATACCAGTGTTGTGTGAGTGATACCAGTGTTGTGTGAGTGATACCAGTGTTGTGTGAGTGATACCAGTGTTGTGTGAGTGATACCAGTGTTGTGTGAGTGATACCAGTGTTGTGTGAGTGATACCAGTGTTGTGTGAGTGATACCAGTGTTGTGTGAGTGACACCAGTGTTGTGTTAGTGACACCAGTGTTGTGTGAGTGATACCAGTGTTGTGTGAGTAACACCAGTGTTGTGTGAGTGATACCAGTGTTGTGTGAGTAACACCAGTGTTGTGTTAGTGACACCAGTGTTGTGTGAGTGATACCAGTGTTGTGTGAGTGATACTAGTGTTGTGTGAGTGATACCAGTGTTGTGTGAGTAACACCAGTGTTGTGTGAGTGATACCAGTGTTGTGTGAGTGATACCAGTGTTGTGTGAGTAACACCAGTGTTGTGTTAGTGACACCAGTGTTGTGTGACACCAGTGTTGTGTGAGTGATACCAGTGTTGTGTGAGTGATACTAGTGTTGTGTGAGTGATACCAGTGTTGTGTGAGTGATACCAGTGTTGTGTGAGTGACACCAGTGTTGTGTTAGTGACACCAGTGTTGTGTGACACCAGTGTTGTGTTAGTGACACCAGTGTTGTGTGACACCAGTGTTGTGTTAGTGACACCAGTGTTGTGTGATGCCAGTGTTGTGTTAGTGACACCAGTGTTGTGTGATGCCAGTGTTGTGTGAGTGATATTAGTGTTGTGTGAGTGATACCAGTGTTGTGTGGGTGATACCAGTGTTGTGTGAGTGACACCAGTGTTGTGTGAGTGACACCAGTGTTGTGTGAGTGACACCAGTGTTGTGTGAGTGATACCAGTGTTGTGTGAGTGATACCAGTGTTGTGTGATTGATACCAGTGTTGTGTGAGTGACACCAGTGTTGTGTGAGTGACACCAGTGTTGTGTGAGTGACACCAGTGTTGTGTGAGTGACACCAGTGTTGTGTGAGTGACACCAGTGTTGTGTGAGTGACACCAGTGTTGTGTGAGTGACACCAGTGTTGTGTGAGTGATACCAGTGTTGTGTGAGTGATACCAGTGTTGTGTGAGTGACACCAGTGTTGTGTGAGTGACACCAGTGTTGTGTGAGTGATACCAGTGTTGTGTGAGTGATACCAGTGTTGTGTGAGTGATACCAGTGTTGTGTGTGTGATACCAGTGTTGTGTGAGTAACACCAGTGTTTTGTGAGTGATACCAGTGTTGTGTGAGTGATACCAGTGTTGTGTGAGTGATACCAGTGTTGTGTGTGTGATACCAGTGTTGTGTGAGTAACACCAGTGTTTTGTGAGTGATACCAGTGTTGTGTGAGTGATACCAGTGTTGTGTGAGTGATACCAGTGTTGTGTGAGTGACACCAGTGTTTTGTGAGTGACACCAGTGTTGTGTGAGTGACACCATTGTTGTGTGAGTGATACCAGTGTTGTGTGAGTGATACCAGTGTTGTGTGAGTGACACCAGTGTTGTGTGAGTGATACCAGTGTTGTGTGAGTGATACCAGTGTTGTGTGAGTGACACCAGTGTTGTGTGAGTGATACCAGTGTTGTGTGAGTGACACCAGTGTTGAGTGACACCAGTGTTGTGTGAGTGATACCAGTGTTGTGTGAGTGACACCAGTGTTGAGTGACACCAGTGTTGTGTGAGTGATACCAGTGTTGTGTGAGTGATACCAGTGTTGTGTGTGTGATACCAGTGTTGTGTGAGTGACACCAGTGTTGTGTGAGTGATACCAGTGTTGTGTGAGTGACACCAGTGTTGTGTGAGTGATACCAGTGTTGTGTGAGTGATACCAGTGTTGTGTGAGTGATACCAGTGTTGTGTGAGTGACACCAGTGTTTTGTGAGTGACACCAGTGTTGTGTGAGTGATACCAGTGTTGTGTGAGTGATACCAGTGTTGTGTGAGTGATACCAGTGTTGTGTGAGTGACACCAGTGTTTTGTGAGTGATACCAGTGTTGTGTGAGTGACACCAGTGTTGTGTGAGTGACACCAGTGTTTTGTGAGTGACACCAGTGTTGTGTGAGTGATACCAGTGTTGTGTGAGTGATACCAGTGTTGTGTGAGTGATACCAGTGTTGTGTGAGTGACACCAGTGTTGTGTGAGTGACACCAGTGTTGAGTGACACCAGTGTTGTGTGAGTGATACCACTTGTGTGAGTGATACCAGTGTTGTGTGAGTGATACCAGTGTTGTGTGAGTGACACCAGTGTTTTGTGAGTGATACCAGTGTTGTGTGAGTGACACCAGTGTTGTGTGAGTGACACCAGTGTTGTGTGAGTGATACCAGTGTTTTGTGAGTGATACCAGTGTTGTGTGAGTGATACCAGTGTTGTGTGAGTGATACCAGTGTTGTGTGAGTGACACCAGTGTTGTGTGAGTGACACCAGTGTTGAGTGAGTGACACCAGTGTTGTGTGAGTGACACCAGTGTTGAGTGAGTGACACCAGTGTTGTGTGAGTGATACCAGTGTTGTGTGAGTGACACCAGTGTTTTGTGAGTGATACCAGTGTTGTGTGAGTGATACCAGTGTTGTGTGAGTGATACCAGTGTTGTGTGAGTGACACCAGTGTTGAGTGAGTGACACCAGTGTTGTGTGAGTGATACCAGTGTTGTGTGAGTGATACCAGTGTTGTGTGAGTGATACCAGTGTTGTGTGAGTGACACCAGTGTTTTGTGAGTGATACCAGTGTTGTGTGAGTGACACCAGTGTTGTGTGAGTGACACCAGTGTTGTGTGAGTGATACCAGTGTTGTGTGAGTGATACCAGTGTTGTGTGAGTGATACCAGTGTTGTGTGAGTGACAGCAGTGTTGCGTGAGTGACACCAGTGTTTTGTGAGTGACACCAGTGTTGTGTGAGTGATACCAGTGTTGTGTGAGTGACACCAGTGTTGAGTGACACCAGTGTTGTGTGAGTAATACCAGTGTTGTGTGAGTGATACCAGTGTTGTGTGAGTGATACCAGTGTTGTGTGAGTGATACCAGTGTTGTGTGAGTGATACCAGTGTTGTGTGAGTGACACCAGTGTTGAGTGACACCAGTGTTGTGTGAGTGATACCACTTCTGTGAGTGATACCAGTGTTGTGTGAGTGATACCAGTGTTGTGTGAGTGACACCAGTGTTGTGTGAGTGATACCGGTGTTGTGTGAGTGACACCAGTGTTGTGTGAGTGACACCAGTGTTGTGTGAGTGACACCAGTGTTGTGTGAGTGACACCAGTGTTGAGTGAGTGATACCGGTGTTGTGTGAGTGACACCAGTGTTGTGTGAGTGATACCACTGTTGTGTGAGTGGCACCAGTGTTGTGTGATACCAGTGTTGTGTGATACCAGTGTTGTGTGAGTAATACCAGTGTTGTGTGAGTGATACCAGTGTTGTGTGAGTGATACCAGTGTTGTGTGAGTGGCACCAGTGTTGTGTGATACCAGTGTTGTGTGATACCAGTGTTGTGTGAGTAATACCAGTGTTGTGTGAGTGATACCAGTGTTGTTTGAGTGATACCAGTGTGTGAGTGGCACCAGTGTTGTGTGATACCAGTGTTGTGTGATACCAGTGTTGTGTGAGTAATACCAGTGTTGTGTGAGTGACACCAGTGTTGTGTGAGTGATACCAGTGTTGTGTGAGTAATACCAGTGTTGTGTGAGTGATACCAGTGTTGTGTGAGTGATACCAGTGTTGTGTGAGTAATACCAGTGTTGTATGAGTGATACCAGTGTTGTTTGAGTGATACCAGTGTTGTGTGAGTGATACCAGTGTTGTGTGAGTGATACCAGTGTTGTGTGAGTGATACCAGTGTTGTGTGAGTGACAGCAGTGTTGTGTGAGTGATACCAGTGTTGTGTGAGTGACACCAGTGTTGTGTGAGTGACACCAGTGTTGTGTGAGTGATACCAGTGTTGTGTGAGTGATACCAGTGTTGTGTGAGTGACACCAGTGTTGTGTGAGTGATACCAGTGTTGTGCGAGTGACACCAGTGTTGTGTGAGTGACACCAGTGTTGTGTGAGTGATACCAGTGTTGTATGAGTGATACCAGTGTTGTGTGAGTGATACCAGTGTTGTATGAGTGATACCAGTGTTGTGTGAGTAATACCAGTGTTGTGTGAGTGATACCAGTGTTGTGTGAGTGATACCAGTGTTGTGTGAGTGATACCAGTGTTGTGTGAGTGATACCAGTGTTGTGTGAGTGATACCAGTGTTGTGTGAGTGATACCAGTGTTGTGTGAGTGACACCAGTGTTGTGTGAGTGATACCAGTGTTGTATGAGTGATACCAGTGTTGTGTGAGTGATACCAGTGTTGTGTGTGTGATACCAGTGTTGTGTGAGTAATACCAGTGTTGTATGAGTGACACCAGTGTTCTGTGAGTGATACCAGTGTTGTGTGAGTGACACCAGTGTTGTGTGAGTGATACCAGTGTTGTGTGAGTGACACCAGTGTTGTGTGAGTGATACCAGTGTTGTGTGAGTGATACCAGTGTTGTGTGAGTAATACCAGTGTTGTTTGAGTGATACCAGTGTTGTGTGAGTGACACCAGTGTTGTGTGAGTGACACCAGTGTTGTGTGAGTGACACCAGTGTTGTGTGAGTGACACCAGTGTTGTGTGAGTGATACCAGTGTTGTGTGAGTGACACCAGTGTTGTGTGAGTGATACCAGTGTTGTGTGAGTAACACCAGTGTTTTGTGAGTGATACCAGTGTTGTGTGAGTGATACCAGTGTTGTGTGAGTGATACCAGTGTTGTGTGTGTGATACCAGTGTTGTGTGAGTAACACCAGTGTTTTGTGAGTGATACCAGTGTTGTGTGAGTGATACCAGTGTTGTGTGAGTGATACCAGTGTTGTGTGAGTAACACCAGTGTTTTGTGAGTGACACCAGTGTTGTGTGAGTGACACCAGTGTTGTGTGAGTGATACCAGTGTTGTGTGAGTGATACCAGTGTTGTGTGAGTGACACCAGTGTTGTGTGAGTGACACCAGTGTTGTGTGAGTGACACCAGTGTTGTGTGAGTGATACCAGTGTTGTGTGAGTGATACCAGTGTTGTGTGAGTGATACCAGTGTTGAGTGACACCAGTGTTGTGTGAGTGATACCAGTGTTGTGTGAGTGATACCAGTGTTGTGTGAGTGACACCAGTGTTGTGTGAGTGATACCAGTGTTGTGTGAGTGATACCAGTGTTGTGTGAGTGATACCACTGTTGTGTGAGTGACACCAGTGTTGTGTGAGTGATACCAGTGTTGTATGAGTGATACCAGTGTTTTGTGAGTGATACCAGTGTTGTGTGAGTGATACCAGTGTTGTGTGAGTGATACCAGTGTTGTGTGTGTGATACCAGTGTTGTGTGAGTAACACCAGTGTTTTGTGAGTGATACCAGTGTTGTGTGAGTGATACCAGTGTTGTGTGAGTGATACCAGTGTTGTGTGAGTAACACCAGTGTTTTGTGAGTGACACCAGTGTTGTGTGAGTGACACCAGTGTTGTGTGAGTGATACCAGTGTTGTGTGAGTGATACCAGTGTTGTGTGAGTGACACCAGTGTTGTGTGAGTGACACCAGTGTTGTGTGAGTGACACCAGTGTTGTGTGAGTGATACCAGTGTTGTGTGAGTGATACCAGTGTTGTGTGAGTGATACCAGTGTTGAGTGACACCAGTGTTGTGTGAGTGATACCAGTGTTGTGTGAGTGATACCAGTGTTGTGTGAGTGACACCAGTGTTGTGTGAGTGATACCAGTGTTGTGTGAGTGATACCAGTGTTGTGTGAGTGATACCACTGTTGTGTGAGTGACACCAGTGTTGTGTGAGTGATACCAGTGTTGTATGAGTGATACCAGTGTTGTGTGAGTGATACCAGTGTTGTATGAGTGATACCAGTGTTGTGTGAGTGATACCAGTGTTGTATGAGTGATACCAGTGTTGTGTGAGTGATACCAGTGTTGTATGAGTGATACCAGTGTTGTGTGAGTGATACCAGTGTTGTATGAGTGATACCACTGTTGTGTGAGTGATACCAGTGTTGTATGAGTGATACCAGTGTTGTGTGAGTGATACCAGTGTTGTGTGAGTGATACCAGTGTTGTATGAGTGATACCAGTGTTGTGTGAGTGATACCAGTGTTGTATGAGTGATACCAGTGTTGTGTGAGTGACACCAGTGTTGTGTGAGTGACACCAGTGTTGTGTGAGTGATACCAGTGTTGTGTGAGTGATACCAGTGTTTTGTGAGTAATACCAGTGTTGTGTGAGTGATACCAGTGTTGTATGAGTGATACCAGTGTTGTGTGAGTGATACCAGTGTTGTGTGAGTGATACCAGTGTTGTGTGAGTGATACCAGTGTTGTGTGAGTGATACCAGTGTTGTATGAGTGATACCAGTGTTGTGTGAGTGATACCAGTGTTGTGTGAGTGACACCAGTGTTGTGTGAGTGATACCAGTGTTGTGTGAGTGATACCAGTGTTTTGTGAGTAATACCAGTGTTGTGTGAGTAATACCAGTGTTGTGTGAGTGATACCAGTGTTGTGTGAGTAATACCAGTGTTGTGTGAGTGATACCAGTGTTGTGTGAGTGATACCAGTGTTGTGTGAGTGATACCAGTGTTGTGTGAGTGATACCAGTGTTGTGTGAGTGATACCAGTGTTGTGTGAGTGATACCAGTGTTGTGTGTGTGATACCAGTGTTGTGTGAGTGATACCAGTGTTGTGTGAGTGATACCAGTGTTGTGTGAGTGATACCAGTGTTGTGTGAGTGATACCAGTGTTGTGTGAGTGATACCAGTGTTGTGTTAGTGATACCAGTGTTGTGTGAGTGATACCAGTGTTGTGTGAGTGATACCAGTGTTGTGTGTGTGATACCAGTGTTGTGTGAGTGATACCAGTGTTGTGTGAGTGATACCAGTGTTGTGTGAGTGACACCAGTGTTGTGTGAGTGATACCAGTGTTGTGTGAGTGATACCAGTGTTGTGTGAGTGATACCAGTGTTGTGTGAGTTATACCAGTGTTGTGTGAGTGATACCAGTGTTGTGTGAGTGATACCAGTGTTGTGTGAGTGACACCAGTGTTGTGTGAGTGATACCAGTGTTGTGTGAGTGATACCAGTGTTGTGTGAGTGATACCAGTGTTGTGTGAGTGATACCAGTGTTGTGTGAGTGACACCAGTGTTGTGTGAGTGATACCAGTGTTGTGTGAGTGACACCAGTGTTGTGTGAGTGATACCAGTGTTGTGTGAGTGATACCAGTGTTGTGTGAGTGACACCAGTGTTGTGTGAGTGATACCAGTGTTGTGTGAGTGATACCAGTGTTGTGTGAGTGATACCAGTGTTGTGTGAGTGATACCAGTGTTGTGTGAGTGACACCAGTGTTGTGTGAGTGATACCAGTGTTGTGTGAGTGATACCAGTGTTGTGTGAGTGATACCAGTGTTGTGTGAGTGATACCAGTGTTGTGTGAGTGATACCAGTGTTGTGTGTGTGATACCAGTGTTGTGTGAGTGATACCAGTGTTGTGTGAGTGATACCAGTGTTGTGTGAGTGACACCAGTGTTGTGTGAGTGATACCAGTGTTGTGTGAGTGATACCAGTGTTGTGTGAGTGATACCAGTGTTGTGTGAGTTATACCAGTGTTGTGTGAGTGATACCAGTGTTGTGTGAGTGATACCAGTGTTGTGTGAGTGACACCAGTGTTGTGTGAGTGATACCAGTGTTGTGTGAGTGATACCAGTGTTGTGTGAGTGATACCAGTGTTGTGTGAGTGATACCAGTGTTGTGTGAGTGATACCAGTGTTGTGTGAGTGATACCAGTGTTGTGTGAGTGACACCAGTGTTGTGTGAGTGATACCAGTGTTGTGTGAGTGATACCAGTGTTGTGTGAGTGACACCAGTGTTGTGTGAGTGATACCAGTGTTGTGTGAGTGATACCAGTGTTGTGTGAGTGATACCAGTGTTGTGTGAGTGATACCAGTGTTGTGTGAGTGACACCAGTGTTGTGTGAGTGATACCAGTGTTGTGTGAGTGACACCAGTGTTGTGTGAGTGATACCAGTGTTGTGTGAGTGATACCAGTGTTGTGTGAGTGACACCAGTGTTGTGTGAGTGATACCAGTGTTGTGTGAGTGATACCAGTGTTGTGTGAGTGATACCAGTGTTGTGTGAGTGATACCAGTGTTGTGTGAGTGACACCAGTGTTGTGTGAGTGATACCAGTGTTGTGTGAGTGATACCAGTGTTGTGTGAGTGACACCAGTGTTGTGTGAGTGATACCAGTGTTGTGTGAGTGATACCAGTGTTGTGTGAGTGATACCAGTGTTGTGTGAGTGACACCAGTGTTGTGTGAGTGACACCAGTGTTGTGTGAGTGATACCAGTGTTGTGTGAGTGATACCAGTGTTGTGTGAGTGACACCAGTGTTGTGTGAGTGATACCAGTGTTGTGTGAGTGATACCAGTGTTGTGTGAGTGATACCAGTGTTGTGTGAGTGACACCAGTGTTGTGTGAGTGATACCAGTGTTGTGTGAGTGACACCAGTGTTGTGTGAGTGATACCAGTGTTGTGTGAGTGATACCAGTGTTGTGTGAGTGATACCAGTGTTGTGTGAGTGACACCAGTGTTGTGTGAGTGATACCAGTGTTGTGTGAGTGATACCAGTGTTGTGTGAGTGATACCAGTGTTGTGTGAGTGACACCAGTGTTGTGTGAGTGATACCAGTGTTGTGTGAGTGACACCAGTGTTGTGTGAGTGACACCAGTGTTGTGTGAGTGACACCAGTGTTGTGTGAGTGACACCAGTGTTGTGTGAGTGATACCAGTGTTGTGTGAGTGATACCAGTGTTGTGTGAGTGACACCAGTGTTGTGTGAGTGACACCAGTGTTGTGTGAGTGATACCAGTGTTGTGTGAGTGATACCAGTGTTGTGTGAGTGACACCAGTGTTGTGTGAGTGATACCAGTGTTGTGTGAGTGACACCAGTGTTGTGTGAGTGACACCAGTGTTGTGTGAGTGACACCAGTGTCGTGTGAGTGACACCAGTGTCGTGTGAGTGATACCAGTGTCGTGTGTGTGATACCAGTGTTGTGTGAGTGATACCAGTGTTGTGTGAGTGACACCAGTGTTGTGTGAGTGATACCAGTGTTGTGTGTGTGATACCAGTGTTGTGTGAGTGATACCAGTGTTGTGTGAGTGACACCAGTGTTGTGTGAGTGATACCAGTGTTGTGTGAGTGATACCAGTGTTGTGTGTGTGATACCAGTGTTGTGTGAGTGACACCAGTGTTGTGTGAGTGATACCAGTGTTGTGTGAGTGACACCAGTGTTGTGTGAGTGATACCAGTGTTGTGTGTGTGATACCAGTGTTGTGTGAGTGACACCAGTGTTGTGTGAGTGACACCAGTGTTGTGTGAGTGACACCAGTGTTGTGTGAGTGATACCAGTGTTGTGTGAGTGATACCAGTGTTGTGTGAGTGACACCAGTGTTGTGTGAGTGATACCAGTGTTGTGTGAGTGATACCAGTGTTGTGTGAGTGATACCAGTGTTGTGTGAGTGACACCAGTGTTGTGTGAGTGACACCAGTGTTGTGTGAGTGACACCAGTGTTGTGTGAGTGATACCAGTGTTGTGTGAGTGACACCAGTGTTGTGTGAGTGATACCAGTGTTGTGTGAGTGACACCAGTGTTGTGTGAGTGACACCAGTGTTGTGTGAGTGACACCAGTGTTGTGTGAGTGACACCAGTGTTGTGTGAGTGATACCAGTGTTGTGTGAGTGATACCAGTGTTGTGTGAGTGATACCAGTGTTGTGTGAGTGATACCAGTGTTGTGTGTGTGATACCAGTGTTGTGTGAGTGATACCAGTGTTGTGTGAGTGATACCAGTGTTGTGTGTGTGATACCAGTGTTGTGTGAGTGATACCAGTGTTGTGTGAGTGATACCAGTGTTGTGTGTGTGATACCAGTGTTGTGTGAGTGATACCAGTGTTGTGTGAGTGATACCAGTGTTGTGTGAGTGATACCAGTGTTGTGTGAGTGATACCAGTGTTGTGTGAGTGATACCAGTGTTGTGTGAGTGATACCAGTGTTGTGTGAGTGATACCAGTGTTGTGTGAGTGATACCAGTGTTGAGTGAGTGATACCAGTGTTGTGTGTGTGATACCAGTGTTGTGTGAGTGATACCAGTGTTGTGTGAGTGACACCAGTGTTGTGTGAGTGACACCAGTGTTGTGTGTGTGATACCAGTGTTGTGTGAGTGATACCAGTGTTGTGTGAGTGATACCAGTGTTGTGTGAGTGATACCAGTGTTGTGTGAGTGATACCAGTGTTGTGTGTGTGATACCAGTGTTGTGTGAGTGATACCAGTGTTGTGTGAGTGACACCAGTGTTGTGTGAGTGACACCAGTGTTGTGTGAGTGATACCAGTGTTGTGTGAGTGACACCAGTGTTGTGTGTGTGATACCAGTGTTGTGTGAGTGATACCAGTGTTGTGTGAGTGATACCAGTGTTGTGAGAGTGATACCAGTGTTGTGTGAGTGATACCAGTGTTGTGAGAGTGATACCAGTGTTGTGTGAGTGGCACCAGTGTTGTGTGAGTGATACCAGTGTTGTGTGAGTGATACCAGTGTTGTGAGAGTGATACCAGTGTTGTGTGAGTGATACCAGTGTTGTGTGAGTGATACCAGTGTTGTGTGAGTGATACCAGTGTTGTGTGAGTGATACCAGTGTTGTGTGAGTGACACCAGTGTTGTGTGAGTGACACCAGTGTTGTGTGAGTGACACCAGTGTCGTGTGAGTGATACCAGTGTTGTGTGAGTGATACCAGTGTTGTGAGAGTGATACCAGTGTTGCCAGTATCACATACCTCAGAGTCAGTGTCGGGTACCTTTGTTACAAAGGTGTAACAAGGTGTTCGTTGTTGACTGAGAGAGACCTTTCACCCTCCCTTTGCTCACCCCCTACCCTTTGTTAGGGGGAGTGGGTATGTGTCCTGGCTGTAACAATACCCTGGCTGTAATACCCTGGCTGTAACAACACCCTGGCTGTAACAGTACCCTGGCTGTAACAGTACCCTGGCTGCAACAGTACCCTGGCTGCAACAGTACCCTGGCTGTAACAGTACCCTGGCTGTAACAATACCCTGGCTGTAACAGTACCCTGCTGTAACAACACACTGGCTGTAACACCCTGGCTGTAACAGTACCCTGGCTGTAACAGTGCCCTGGCTGTAACAGTACCCTGGCTGCAACAATATCCTGGCTGTAACAATGCCCTGGCTGTAACAGTACCCTGGCTGTAACAATATCCTGGATGTAACAATACCCTGGCTGTAACAGTACCCTGGCTGTAAAAATACCCTGGCTGTAACACCCTAGCTGTAACAGTACTCTGGCTGTAACAGTACCCTGGCTGTAACAGTACCCTAGCTGTAACAATACCCTGGCTGTAACAGTACCCTGGCTGTAACAGTACCCTGGCTGTAACAGTACCCTGGCTGTAACAGTACCCTTTCTGTAACAGTACCCTGGCTGTAACAGTGCCCTGGCTGTAACAGTACTCTTGCTGTAACAGTACTCTGGCTGTAACAGTACTCTGGCTGTAACAGTACCCTGGCTGTAACAGTACCCTGGCTGTAACAGTACCCTGGCTGTAACAGTACCCTGGCTGTAACAGTACCCTGGCTGTAACAGTACCCTGGCTGTAACAGTACCCTGGCTGTAACAGTACCCTGGCTGTAACAATATCCTGGCCTTAACACCCTGGCTGTAACAGTACCCTGGCTGTAACAGTACCCTGGCTGTAACAGTACTCTGGCTGTAACAGTACCCTGGCTGTAACAGTACTCTGGCTGTAACAGTACCCTGGCTGTAACAGTACCCTGGCTGTAACAGTACTCTGGCTGTAACAGTACCCTGGCTGTAACAGTACCCTGGCTGTAACAATATCCTGGCTGTAACACCCTGGCTGTAACAGTACCCTGGCTGTAACAGTACCCTGGCTGTAACAGTACCCTGGCTGTAACAGTACCCTGGCTGTAACAGTACCCTGGCTGTAACAGTACCCTGGCTGTAACAATACCCTGGCTGTAACAATACCCTGGCTGTAACAGTTCCCTGGCTGTAACAGTACTCTGGCTGTAACAGTACCCTGGCTGTAACACTACCCTGGCTGTAACAGTACTCTGGCTGTAACAGTACCCTGGCTGTAACACTACCCTGGCTGTAACAGTACTCTGGCTGTAACAGTACCCTGGCTGTAACAGTACCCTGGCTGTAACAGTACCCTGGCTGTAACAGTACCCTGGCTGTAACACCCTGGCTGTAACAGTACCCTGGCTGTAACAGTATCCTGGCTGTAACAGTATCCTGGCTGTAACAGTACCCTGGCTGTAACAGTACCCTGGCTGTAACAGTACCCTGGCTGCAACAGTACCCTGGCTGTAACAGTATCCTCGCTGTAACAATACCCTGGTTGTAACAGTACCCTGCTGTAACAACACACTGGCTGTAACACCCTGGCTGTAACAGTACCCTGGCTGCAACAATATCCTGGCTGTAACAATACCCTGGCTGTAACAGTACCCTGGCTGTAACAATATCCTGGCTGTAACAGTACCCTGGCTGTAACAGTAACCTGGCTGTAACAGTAACCTGGCTGTAACAGTAACCTGGCTGTAACAATACCCTGGCTGTAACAATACCCTGGCTGTAACAGTACCCTGGCTGTAAGAATACCCTGGCTGTAACACCCTGGCTGTAACACCCTGGCTGTAACAATACCCTGGCTGTAACAGTGTGTGTACTCACCTATTTATGGTTGCAAGGGTCGAGTCACGGCTCCTCTGTGTTACCAACGGCTGTTATTTTTTCCATTTATTTAGGCCTAATATACCTTGAGTTAAGATTACCTTCTGGTATAACCAAGATTAGTTATCTCTCAGGCACTAAGTGGGTTATTTACCTCGGTTATCTTGTTATTACTGATAACAAGGACCTGTTGGCCAGTTTTGTTACGCAGGGCTCTGTCAGCCACTGTTAAATCGGAATGAGGAGAATAAGGAGAGACCTGGAGCTGTAGTTATATCTCTGATGGTCTGGTCACCTTGCTGGTCTGGTCACCTGGCTGATCTGGTCACCTTGCTGGTCTGGTCGCCTGGCTGGTCTGGTCACCTGGCTGGTCTGGTCACCTTGCTGGTCTGGTCGCCTGGCTGGTCTGGTCGCCTGGCTGCTCTGGTCACCTGGCTGGTCTGGTCACCTGGTTGGTCTAGTCACCTGGCTGGTATGGTCACCTGGTTGGTCTAGTCACCTGGCTGGTCTGGTCACCTCACTGGTCTAGTTACCTGGTTGGTCTAGTCACCTGGCTGCTCTGGTCAAATGGCTGGTCTGGTCACCTTGCTGGTCTGGTCACCTCACTGGTCTAGTCACCTGGCTGGTCTAGTCACCTGGCTGGTCTGGTCACCTGGCTGGTCTGGTCACCTCACTGGTCTAGTTACCTGGTTGGTCTAGTTACCTGGTTGGTCTAGTCACCTGACTGGTCTGGTCACCTGGCTGGTCTGGTCACCTCACTGGTCTAGTTACCTGGCTGGTCTAGTCACCTGGCTGGTCTGGTCACCTGGCTGGTCTGGTCACCTGGCTGGTCTGGTCACCTGGCTGGTCTGGTCACCTGGCTGGTCTGGTCGCCTCACTGGTCTAGTTACCTGGTTGGTCTAGTCACCTGGCTGGTCTGGTCATCTGGCTGGTCTAGTCACCCGCCTGGTCTGTTCACCTGGCTGGTCTAGTCAATAGACTCTGGTGTACTGTCATGTACTCTGGTGTACTGTCATGTACTCTGGTGTACTGTCATGTACTCTGGTGTACTGTCATGTACTCTGGTGTACTGTCATGTACTCTGGTGTACTGTCATGTACACTGGTGTACTGTCATGTACTCTGGTGTACTGTCATGTACACTGGTGTACTGTCATGTACTCTGGTATACTGTCATGTACTCTGGTGTACTGTCATGTACACTGGTGTACTGTCATGTACACTGGTGTACTGTCATGTACACTGGTGTACTGTCATGAACTCTGGTGTACTGTCATGTACTCTGGTGTACTGTCATGTACACTGGTGTACTGTCATGTACTCTGGTGTACTGTCATGTACTCTGGTGTACTGTCATGTACTCTGGTGTACTGTCATGTACACTGGTGTACTGTCATGTACACTGGTGTACTGTCATGTACTCTGGTGTACTGTCATGTACTCTGGTGTACTGTCATGTACACTGGTGTACTGTCATGTACTCTGGTGTACTGTCATGTACTCTGGTGTACTGTCATGTACTCTGGTGTACTGTCATGTACACTGGTGTACTGTCATGTACACTGGTGTACTGTCATGAACTCTGGTGTACTGTCATGTACTCTGGTGTACTGTCATGTACTCTGGTGTACTGTCATGTACTCTGGTGTACTGTCATGTACACTGGTGTACTGTCATGTACACTGGTGTACTGTCATGTACTCTGGTGTACTGTCATGTACTCTGGTGTACTGTCATGTACTCTGGTGTACTGTCATGTACTCTGGTGTACTGTCATGTACACTGGTGTACTGTCATGTACTCTGGTGTACTGTCATGTACACTGGTGTACTGTCATGTACTCTGGTGTACTGTCATGTACTCTGGTGTACTGTCATGTACTCTGGTGTACTGTCATGTACTCTGGTGTACTGTCATGTACTCTGGTGTACTATCATGTACTCTGGTATACAATACGGTACAGATGTGACATGGCCGTGACAAAGGCACACCTTCCTGGACTCTCTCAGCCTGGACAATTTGCTATGGTATATTGAGCTCGGTATACACTGATACCAAGGTTTGTGAGTAATGAAGTTAGTTATGAGTTGACTTTTGTACTGCAGTCAGGTCCTGGTACACTGGAGGCAGACTGGTGTACTGGAGTCAGGTCCTGGTACACTGGAGGAAGACTGGTGTACTGGAGTCAGGTCCTGGTACACTGGAGGCAGACTGGTGTACTGGAGTCAGGGTCTGGTACACTGGAGGCAGACTGGTGTACTGGAGTCAGGTCCTGGTACACTGGAGGCAGACTGGTGTACTGGAGTCAGGTCTTGGTACACTGGAGGCAGACTGGTGTACTGGAGTCAGGTCCTGGTACACTGGAGGCAGACTGGTATACTGGAGGCAGGGTCTGGTACACTGGAGGCAGACTGGTGTACTGGAGTCAGGTCCTGGTACACTGGAGGCAGACTGGTGTACTGGAGTCAGGTCCTGGTACACTGGAGGCAGACTGGTGTACTGGAGTCAGGTCCTGGTACACTGGAGGCAGACTGGTGTACTGGAGTCAGGTCTTGGTACACTGGAGGCAGACTGGTGTACTGGAGTCAGGTCCTGGTACACTGGAGGCAGACTGGTATACTGGAGGCAGGGTCTGGTACACTGGAGGCAGACTGGTGTACTGGAGTCAGGTCCTGGTACACTGGAGGCAGACTGGTGTACTGGAGTCAGGTCCTGGTACACTGGAGGCAGACTGGTGTGCTGGAGTCAGGTCCTGGTACACTGGAGGCAGACTGGTGTACTGGAGGCAGGGTGTGGTACACTGGAGGCAGACTGGTGTACTGGAGTCAGGGTCTGGTACACTGGAGGCAGACTGGTGTACTGGAGTCAGGTCCTGGTACACTGGAGGCAGACTGGTGTACTGGAGGCAGGGTCTGGTACACTGGAGGCAGACTGGTGTACTGGAGTCAGGTCCTGGTACACTGGAGGCAGACTGGTGTACTGGAGTCAGGTCCTGGTACACTGGAGGCAGACTGGTGTACTGGAGGCAGGGTCTGGTACACTGGAGGCAGACTGGTGTACTGGAGGCACGGTCTGGTACACTGGAGGCAGACTGGTGTACTGGAGTCAGGTCCTGGTACACTGGAGGCAGACTGGTGTACTGGAGGCAGGGTCTGGTACACTGGAGGCAGACTGGTGTACTGGAGTCAGGTCCTGGTACACTGGAGGCAGACTGGTGTACTGGAGGCAGGGTCTGGTACACTGGAGGCAGACTGGTGTACTGGAGTCAGGTCCTGGTACACTGGAGGCAGACTGGTGTACTGGAGTCAGGTCCTGGTACACTGGAGGCAGACTGGTGTACTGGAGGCAGGGTCTGGTACACTGGAGGCAGACTGGTTTACTGGAGTCAGGTCCTGGTACACTGGAGGCAGACTGGTGTACTGGAGTCAGGTCCTGGTACACTGGAGGCAGACTGGTGTACTGGAGGCAGGGTCTGGTACACTGGAGGCAGACTGGTGTACTGGAGTCAGGTCCTGGTACACTGGAGGCAGACTGGTACACTGGAGGCAGACTGGTACACTGGAGGCAGGCTGGTGTACTGGAGTCAGGTCCTGGTACACTGGAGGCAGGCTGGTGTACTGGAGTCAGGTCCTGGTACACTGGAGGGAGACTGGTGTACTGGAGTCAGGAACTGGTACACTGGAGGCAGACTGGTGTACTGGAGGCAGGGTCTGGTACACTGGAGGCAGACTGGTGTACTGGAGTCAGGTCCTGGTACACTGGAGGCAGACTGGTGTACTGGAGTCAGGTCCTGGTACACTGGAGGCAGACTGGTGTACTGGAGGCAGGGTCTGGTACACTGGAGGCAGACTGGTGTACTGGAGTCAGGTCCTGGTACACTGGAGGCAGGCTGGTGTACTGAAGTCAGGTCCTGGTACACTGGAGGGAGACTGGTGTACTGGAGTCAGGAACTGGTACACTGGAGGCAGACTGGTACACTGGAGGCAGACTGGTACACTGGAGGCAGACTGGTACACTGGAGGCAGACTGGTACACTGGAGGCAGGTCCTGGTACACTGGAGGCAGGTCCTGGAACACTGGAGGCAGGTCCTGGAACACTGGAGGCAGGTCCTGGTACACTGGAGGCAGGTCCTGGAACACTGGAGGCAGGTCCTGGAACACTGGAGGCAGGTCCTGGTACACTGGAGGCAGGTCCTGGTACACTGGAGGCAGGTCCTGGTACACTGGAGGCAGGTCCTGGTACACTGGAGGCAGGTCCTGGCACACTGGAGGCAGGTCCTGGCACACTGGAGGCAGGTCCTGGCACACTGGAGGCAGGTCCTGGTACACTGGAGGCAGGTCCTGGTACACTGGAGGCAGGTCCTGGTACACTGGAGGCAGGTCCTGGCACACTGGAGGCAGGTCCTGGTACACTGGAGGCAGACTGGTACACTGGAGGCAGGTCCTGGTACACTGGAGGCAGGTCCTGGTACACTGGAGGCAGGTCCTGGCACACTGGAGGCAGGT
Source organism: Cherax quadricarinatus (assembly GCF_038502225.1). Taxonomy (NCBI): domain Eukaryota; kingdom Metazoa; phylum Arthropoda; class Malacostraca; order Decapoda; family Parastacidae; genus Cherax; species Cherax quadricarinatus. The sequence goes on from NC_091391.1 coordinate 635,259, forward strand.
CCTGGCACACTGGAGGCAGGTCCTGGAACACTGGAGGCAGACGTAAGCATCAATCATGTACGTCTCTGGTCGTCGTGTTATCACATCTTATCACTGTTATCACCAACACGATACTGGGATATTGGCCAGCAGTTGGACCAGCATCACGAGTGAACAGTTAACTTCTGAACAACACAGACGTCTTGAGTCTCTGTTTACCAACAATTTAAATTAGGAATCGATGGGTGTTTGTGGCATTTCAAACAATCTTGGTGGGTTGATACCAAGTGTCAATCTGGAGTAGTCTGTGAGTTACTGGGGTTATAGTTTCTGGTCCATTAGTATCGTGACACTGTGATCCATTGTTGTGAACATCTTGGAGTTTCTTCCAAGGGAGTGGCGCTCGTTTATTCCCTCCCGTCTTCACCCTCCAGGGGATATATTGATTTATACCCAGGTAAGTCTAGTGGGCAGGTGTGCCAACACACTTGTGTGATGGCTAGATAGGTTGTCTCCTGTACTCTCTTGTCCCACGGTGATATCAGTGTGGATCAGTCTAGCTGGTAGTGGTAATGGTATCTGTTGGACATGTGGAAGGTATCCACATAAGACTTTTCAGTGTACCTAACAGCAGTCTGGTCGTTGGGTCGACACCCAGACACCCTTGTCAGTATTTTAGGTAATTAACATCGACAGGTCAATGTTGAACTGTCAGGGGTCCAAGACTGTTCAACTGTGTCCCAGCATACATAAGGGGGATTACCAATAGACAACTGGTTGTGTTCAAGACCCCTGGTTGTCTTCAAGACCCCTGGTTGTCTTCAAGACCCCTGATTGTCTTCAAGACCCCTGGTTGTCTTCAAGACCCCTGGTTGTCTTCAAGACCCCTGGTTGTCTTCAAGACCCCTGGTTGTCTTCAAGACCCGTGGCTGTCTTCAAGACCCCTGGTTGTCTTCAAGACCCCTGGCTGTCTTCAAGACCCCTGGCTGTCTTCAAGACCCCTGGTTGTCTTCAAGACCCCTGGTTGTCTTCAAGACCCCTGGTTGTCTTCAAGACCCCTGGTTGTCTTCAAGACCCCTGGTTGTCTTCAAGACCCCTGGTTGTCTTCAAGACCCGTGGCTGTCTTCAAGACCCCTGGTTGTCTTCAAGACCCCTGGCTGTCTTCAAGACCCCTGGCTGTCTTCAAGACCCCTGGCTGTCTTCAAGACCCCTGGCTGTCTTCAAGACCCCTGGCTGTCTTCAAGACCCGTGGCTGTCTTCAAGACCCCTGGTTGTCTTCAAGACCCGTGGCTGTCTTCAAGACCCGTGGCTGTCTTCAAGACCCCTGGCTGTCTTCAAGACCCCTGGCTGTCTTCAAGACCCCTGGCTGTCTTCAAGACCCCTGGCTGTCTTCAAGACCCCTGGCTGTCTTCAAGAAGGCACTGGACAGGCACCTAAAGTCAGTACCTGACCAACCGGGCTGTGGTTTGAACGTCGGGTTGCGTGCGGCCAGCAATAACAGCCTGGTTGATCAGACCCTGATCCATCATGGACCTTGGTCACAGACCGGGCCGCGGGGGCGTTGACCCCCCCAAAACCCTCTCCAGGTATACTCCAAGATATCTATACCTGTAGGGTGTTCCGGGTGTCAGGTACCCCGCAGCACGGTCCACGACCTTGGTGGATCAGGGACAGATCAACCAAGTTGTTACTGCTGGCCTCATGCAAACCACAGTAGGACCACAGCCTGGCTGGTCAGGTACTGACTTTAAGTACCTTTAATTCCGTTGATTAAGTAAGATGTACCATTGTCTCTTGGTAATATAAACACATATGAGTATAATGTGATCCTTTATTGACAACGTTTCGCCCATATAGTGGGCGAAAGTCACAGATGTACCTGGGGTGGAAGGTACGTGAGTATTTATAGTCAGTACCTTCCACCCCAGGTAGATCTGTTCGTGACTTTCGCCCACTGTGTGGGCGAAACGTAGTCAATAAAGGATCACATTATACTCCATATGTGTTTATATTACCACTGTGTCAGTATTTTATACCATTTATTTCCACCTTTGTCTCTCACTGTTTCTTGTAGACCATCGTTATTATCCCAGATTAAACTGGTAAATATCCCAGGATATATAATGGAATATCACCCTGTCAGTATTTGCAGACAGAGGGCTGTCACTTCCTTCTGTCAAGGTGAGTGTGACAGGCTGTCACCTTGCTAGTTTAAAATCTTGACCTCCACAGTTTCTGTCAGTTTGACAGAGGACAAGGATATGCTTGACTGGGTGTACCCTGCCTGGCAGGGTGCAGAGGACAAGGATATGCTTGACTGGGTGTACCCTGCCTGGCAAGGTGCAGAGGACAAGGATATGCTTGACTGAGTGTACCCTGCCTGGCAGGGTGCAGAGGACAAGGATATGCTTGACTGGGTGTACCCTGCCTGGCAGGGTGCAGAGGACAAGGATATGCTTGACTGGGTGTACCCTGCCTGGCAGGGTGCAGAGGACAAGGATATGCTTGACTGAGTGTACCCTGCCTGGCAAGGTGCAGAGGACAAGGATATGCTTGACTGGGTGTACCCTGCCTGGCAGGGTGCAGAGGACAAGGATATGCTTGACTGGGTGTACCCTGCCTGGCAGGGTGCAGAGGACAAGGATATGCTTGACTGGGTGTACCCTGCCTGGCAGGGTGCAGAGGACAAGGATATGCTTGACTGGGTGTACCCTGCCTGGCAAGGTGCAGAGGACAAGGATATGCTTGACTGGGTGTACCCTGCCTGGCAGGGTGCAGAGGACAGAAGGATATGCTTGACTGGGTGTACCCTGCCTGGCAAGGTGCAGAGGACAAAAGGATATACTTGACTGGGTGTACCCTGCCTGGCAGGGTGCAGAGGACAGAAGGATATGCTTGACTGGGTGTACCCTGCCTGGCAAGGTGCAGAGGACAGAAGGATATGCTTGACTGGGTGTACCCTGCCTGGCAGGGTGCAGAGGACAGAAGGATATGCTTGACTGGGTGTACCCTGCCTGGCAAGGTGCAGAGGACAAGGATATGCTTGACTGGGTGTACCCTGCCTGGCAAGGTGCAGAGGACAGAAGGATATGCTTGACTGGGTGTACCCTGCCTGGCAAGGTGCAGAGGACAAGGATATGCTTGACTGGGTGTACCCTGCCTGGCAAGGTGCAGAGGACAAGGATATGCTTGACTGGGTTTACCCTGCCTGGCAAGGTGCAGAGGACAAGGATATGCTTGACTGGGTGTACCCTGCCTGGCAAGGTGCAGAGGACAAGGATATGCTTGACTGGGTGTACCCTGCCTGGCAGGGTGCAGAGGACAAGGATATGCTTGACTGGGTGTACCCTGCCTGGCAAGGTGCAGAGGACAAGGATATGCTTGACTGGGTGTACCCTGCCTGGCAGGGTGCAGAGGACAAGGATATGCTTGACTGGGTGTACCCTGCCTGGCAAGGTGCAGAGGACAAGGATATGCTTGACTGGGTGTACCCTGCCTGGCAAGGTGCAGAGGACAAGGATATGCTTGACTGGGTGTACCCTGCCTGGCAAGGTGCAGAGGACAAGGATATGCTTGACTGGGTGTACCCTGCCTGGCAAGGTGCAGAGGACAAGGATATGCTTGACTGGGTGTACCCTGCCTGGCAAGGTGCAGAGGACAAGGATATGCTTGACTGGGTGTACCCTGCCTGGCAGGGTGCAGAGGACAGAAGGATATGCTTGACTGGGTGTACCCTGCCTGGCAGGGTGCAGAGGACAGAAGGATATGCTTGACTGGGTGTACCCTGCCTGGCAAGGTGCAGAGGACAGAAGGATATGCTTGACTGGGTGTACCCTGCCTGGCAGGGTGCAGAGGACAGAAGGATATGCTTGACTGGGTGTACCCTGCCTGGCAAGGTGCAGAGGACAGAAGGATATGCTTGACTGGGTGTACCCTGCCTGGCAGGGTGCAGAGGACAGAAGGATATGCTTGACTGGGTGTACCCTGCCTGGCAAGGTGCAGAGGACAGAAGGATATGCTTGACTGGGTTTACCCTGCCTGGCAAGGTGCAGAGGACAAGGATATGCTTGACTGGGTGTACCCTGCCTGGCAAGGTGCAGAGGACAAGGATATGCTTGACTGGGTGTACCCTGCCTGGCAGGGTGCAGAGGACAGAAGGATATGCTTGACTGGGTGTACCCTGCCTGGCAGGGTGCAGAGGACAGAAGGATATGCTTGACTGGGTGTACCCTGCCTGGCAAGGTGCAGAGGACAGAAGGATATGCTTGACTGGGTGTACCCTGCCTGGCAGGGTGCAGAGGACAGAAGGATATGCTTGACTGGGTGTACCCTGCCTGGCAAGGTGCAGAGGACAGAAGGATATGCTTGACTGGGTGTACCCTGCCTGGCAGGGTGCAGACAGGCCAGTGCTGTCTTCAAACACGTCAGCGTATTTGGTTGTGGCTGTCAGCGGTGTATGAATGCACTGCTTCACTGTAACAATAGTTCTGACAGTGTTAGATGTCACTGTCTGATTGATTAATTACTAGTACAGACATTTCTGCTTTAATTGCAAGATATTGTTGCAGGATCATGCAGGGGAAGGTTGCAGGATCATGCAGATTAAGGTTGCAGGATCACACAGACTAAGGTTGCAGGATCACACAGACTAAGGTTGCAGGATCACACAGACTAAGGTTGCAGGATCACACAGACTAAGGTTGCAGGATCACACAGAGGAAGGTTGCAGGATCACACAGAGGAAGGTTGCAGGATCACACAGACTAAGGTTGCAGGATCACACAGACTAAGGTTGCAGGATCACACAGAGGAAGGTTGCAGGATCACACAGACTAAGGTTGCAGGATCACACAGAGGAAGGTTGCAGGATCACACAGAGGAAGGTTGCAGGATCACACAGAGGAAGGTTGCAGGATCACACAGACTAAGGTTGCAGGATCACACAGAGGAAGGTTGCAGGATCACACAGAGGAAGGTTGCAGGATCACACAGACTAAGGTTGCAGGATCACACAGAGGAAGGTTGCAGGATCACACAGAGGAAGGTTGCAGGATCACACAGAGGAAGGTTGCAGGATCACACAGACTAAGGTTGCAGGATCACACAGAGGAAGGTTGCAGGATCACACAGACTAAGGTTGCAGGATCACACAGAGGAAGGTTGCAGGATCACACAGAGGAAGGTTGCAGGATCACACAGAGGAAGGTTGCAGGATCACACAGAGGAAGGTTGCAGGATCACACAGAGGAAGGTTGCAGGATCACACAGACTAAGGTTGCAGGATCACACAGACTAAGGTTGCAGGATCACACAGAGGAAGGTTGCAGGATCACACAGAGGAAGGTTGCAGGATCACACAGACTAAGGTTGCAGGATCACACAGAGGAAGGTTGCAGGATCACACAGAGGAAGGTTGCAGGATCACACAGACTAAGGTTGCAGGATCACACAGAGGAAGGTTGCAGGATCACACAGAGGAAGGTTGCAGGATCACACAGAGGAAGGTTGCAGGATCACACAGACTAAGGTTGCAGGATCACACAGAGGAAGGTTGCAGGATCACACAGACTAAGGTTGCAGGATCACACAGAGGAAGGTTGCAGGATCACACAGAGGAAGGTTGCAGGATCACACAGACTAAGGTTGCAGGATCACACAGACTAAGGTTGCAGGATCACACAGAGGAAGGTTGCAGGATCACACAGAGGAAGGTTGCAGGATCACACAGAGGAAGGTTGCAGGATCACACAGGGGAAGGTTGCAGGATCACACAGAGGAAGGTTGCAGGATCACACAGAGGAAGGTTGCAGGATCACACAGAGGAAGGTTTCAGGATCACACAGAGGAAGGTTTCAGGATCACACAGAGGAAGGTTGCAGGATCACACAGACTAAGGTTGCAGGATCACACAGACTAAGGTTGCAGGATCACACAGAGGAAGGTTGCAGGATCACACAGAGGAAGGTTGCAGGATCACACAGAGGAAGGTTGCAGGATCACACAGAGGAAGGTTGCAGGATCACACAGACTAAGGTTGCAGGATCACACAGACTAAGGTTGCAGGATCACACAGACTAAGGTTGCAGGATCACACAGACTAAGGTTGCAGGATCACACAGACTAAGGTTGCAGGATCACACAGACTAAGGTTGCAGGATCACACAGACTAAGGTTGCAGGATCACACAGACTAAGGTTGCAGGATCACACAGACTAAGGTTGCAGGATCACACAGACTAAGGTTGCAGGATCACAGAGGAAGGTTGCAGGATCACACAGAGGAAGGTTGCAGGATCACACAGAGGAAGGTTGCAGGATCACACAGAGGAAGGTTGCAGGATCACACAGAGGAAGGTTGCAGGATCACACAGAGGAAGGTTGCAGGATCACACAGAGGAAGGTTGCAGGATCACACAGAGGAAGGTTGCAGGATCTCACAGAGGAAGGTTGCAGGATACAGGAGTAGTTCACTTGTTACTCAGGAAAGACGTGTGACACAGGCTACAGCTTCCTGGGGAGGATGTGCCGCGTTGTCGAGGCTGTCACCCGAGTGCCACCAAAACTGTCATCCTCAGCAGCCGTCAACGTGTCCATCAGCACCTTGTGTACAGCTGGTAGCAACACCAGTGGTGATGCTCATCACTAACTACACCACTGGTTGTGCCAGTATATAGTGTATAGGGACGTCCTTCCAGCCCCAGGGACGTCTCTCCAGCCCCAGGGACGTCCCTCCAGCCCCAGGGACGTCCCTCCAGCCCCAGGGACGTCTCTCCAGCCCCAGGGACGTCCTTCCAGCCCCAGGGACGTCTCTCCAGCCCCAGGGACGTCCCTCCAGCCCCAGGCACGTCTCTCCAGCCCCAGGGACGTCCCTCCAGCCCCAGGGACGTCTCTCCAGCCCCAGGCACGTCTCTCCAGCCCCAGGGACGTCCCTCCAGCCCCAGGCACGTCTCTCCAGCCCCAGGGACGTCCTTCCAGCCCCAGGCACGTCTCTCCAGCCCCAGGGACGTCCCTCCAGCCCCAGGCACGTCTCTCCAGCCCCAGGGACGTCTCTCCAATGCCAGGGACGTCTTTCCAGCCCCAGGGACGTCCCTCCAGTCTTAGTTTGTTGCAACATTGGCACTATCAACACAGTGTTGGTGACCCATCCTGTGTGGTAGAACATAGCCGGGAAACATAGCTTTTATTCTCACTGTGTGGCAACACACTGCTGGTGTTACCACTGTCTAACTATCATATAGAATAGTGTAGCAACACTGCTGGTGTTACCACTGTGTAACTATCATATAGAATAGTGTAGCAACACTGCCGGTGTTACCACTGTGTAACTATCATATAGAATAGTGTAGCAACACTGCCGGTGTTACCACTGTGTAACTATCATATAGAATAGTGTAGCAACACTGCTGGTGTTACCACTGTGTAACTATCATATAGAATAGTGTAGCAACACTGCTGGTGTTACCACTGTGTAACTACCATACAGAATAGTATAGCAACACTGTAATGGGACTGGTATTGTGTTGCAATCTCAGGGATGCAACATCTATCCTCTCGCTCTGTGTTGCAATCCTAGTCTATTCGATCGCCCATCTACCATTCCACTTCCTCGTCTATCCTCCCCCTATCCGGACGCAGGAAGAGAAGGGTTAGCAGAGTGTTATTGAATGGAGAATAGAAAAGCGATGCCTTTATTCACAGGATTCGTATTATTTCCCCTCCCTCTGTCCCCCTATACAGCAGGTGTGTTGCTGGGACGAAAATACGGTTCGTGAAATTGGTTCACCTCCCTGCCTAGAGTGGTTCTTCCTGGGTGTGTGGTTCTTCCTGGCGAAACGTCTACAATAGACACACCCTTCCTGGGTGTGTCTATTGTAGACGTTTCGCCACCCAGTGGCTTTATCAGTACAAATTCCAGGACATAACTGGAAGATAGTAGAACTCTATACAAAAGAAGGGGTAATCAGTTCGTCAGACTTGGAGGAGGTGTGAAGAGCACCGTAGTCTTAAAGAGTCTGAGGCACAGGCAAGGTTAGTTGGTGTTTATATACTGTCGTCAGGTGTTGAGGGACGGGCCACTGGTAGGCGGAATTCCTCAGTGGAAGTAGGTCATACCCGAGGGACGGGTTAGTGGTAGTGAAGAAAGTTGTGGTTGATGTCCTCTGAACCAAGATTCCGTGATGTTGAAAATTGTATGAAATACCTACAAGTAGGCTTCCTCAGTCAAGTATAAAGACAGCAGTAGTAATCAAATGAAGATGATGTAATTAGTCTATCAACCTTGGGGGGAAAGTATTTGAGGTCGTCAGTCTCTCAGCTTGCAGAAGAGTTCAGCTCCATGGTCTGAAACAAGGTGGTCAGTCCCTCAGCCTGGAGAAGAGTTCAGCTCCATGGTCTGGAACAAGGTTGTCAGTCCCTCAACCTGGAGAAGAGTTCAGCTCCATGGTCTGGAACAAGGTGATCAGTCCCTCAGCCTGGAGAAGAGTTCAGTTCCGTGGTCTGGAACAAGGTGGCCAGTCCCTCAGCCTGGAGAAGAGTTCAGCTCCATGGTCTGGAACAAGGTGGTCAGTCCCTCAGCCTGGAGAAGAGTTCAGTTCCATGGTCTGGAACAAGGTGGTCAGTCCCTCAGCCTGGAGAAGAATTCAGTTCCATGGTCTGGAACAAGGTGGTCAGTCCCTCAGCCTGGAAGAGTTCAGCTCCATGGTCTGGAACAAGGTGGTCAGTCCCTCAGCCTGGAGAAGAGTTCAGCTCCATGGTCTGGAACAAGGTGGTCAGTCCCTCAGCCTGGAGAAGAGTTCAGCTCCATGGTCTGGAACAAGGTGGTCAGTCCCTCAGCCTGGAGAAGAGTTCAGCACCATGGTCTGGAACAAGGTGGTCAGTCCCTCAGTCTGGAGAAGAGTTCAGCTCCATGGTCTGGAACAAGGTGGTCAGTCCCTCAGCCTGGAGAAGAGTTCAGCTCCATGGTCTGGAACAAGGTGGTCAGTCCCTCAGCCTGGAGAAGAGTTCAGCTAGGTAGATCACTGCTGTAGCTAGGTAGATCACTGCTGTAGCCAGGTAGATCACTGCTGTAGCTAGGTAGATCACTGCTGTAGCCAGGTAGATCACTGCTGTAGCCAGGTAGGTCACTGCTGTAGCCAGGTAGATCACTACTGTAGCCAGGTAGATCACTGCTGTAGCTAGGTAGATCACTGCTGTAGCTAGGTAGATCACTGCTGTAGCCAGGTAGATCACTGCTGTAGCTAGGTAGATCACTGCTGTAGCCAGGTAGATCACTGCTGTAGCCAGGTAGATCACTGCTGTAGCCAGGTAGATCACTGCTGTAGCTAGGTAGATCACTGCTGTAGCCAGGTAGATCACTGCTGTAGCCAGGTAGATCACTGCTGTAGCTAGGTAGATCACTGCTGTAGCTAGGTAGATCACTGCTGTAGCCAGGTAGATCACTGCTGTAGCCAGGTAGATCACTGCTGTAGCCAGGTAGATCACTGCTGTAGCCAGGTAGATCACTGCTGTAGCTAGGTAGATCACTGCTGTAGCTAGGTAGATCACTGCTGTAGCCAGGTAGATCACTGCTACAGTGCTGCACCTGCCGCCTCACCACCGCTGTTCCAGTGACACTCGTCACAACCACTTTTAATGTTGGACTTTTGATGTTGGACTTTTAATGTTGGACTTTTAATGTTGGACTTTTAATGTTGGACTTTTAATGTTGGACTTTTAATGTTGGACTTTTAATGTTGGACTTTTAATGTTGGACTTTTAATGTTGGACTTTTAATGTTGGACTTTTGATGTTGGACTTTTAATGTTGGACTTTTAATGTTGGACTTTTAATGTTGGACTTTTAATGTTGGACTTTTAATGTTGGACTTTTAATGTTGGACTTTTAATGTTGGACTTTTAATGTTGGACTTTTAATGTTGGACTTTTAATGTCGGACTTTTAATGTCGGACTTTTAATGTCGGACTTTTAATGTCGGACTTTTAATGTCGGACTTTTAATGTCGGACTTTTAATGTCGGACTTTTAATGTCGGACTTTTAATGTCGGACTTTTAATGTCGGACTTTTAATGTCGGACTTTTAATGTCGGACTTTTAATGTCGGACTTTTAATGTCGGACTTTTAATGTCGGACTTTTAATGTCGGACTTTTAATGTCGGACTTTTAATGCGGAACTTTTAATGTTGGACTTTTAATGTTGGACTTTTAATGACTGACTTTCAATGTCGGACTTTTAATGTCGGACTTTTAAAACTATTTTTAATTTTGGACGAAAGTTAACTTACAAACGGTAACTTAACTTGACCTGACCTAATTTAACTTAATCTAGCCTAACCTTACCATTGTTACTATTTATGTTCTGCCCCCTCACCCTCCTTCCCCATCTTTCCCCTCCCCCTCTTCCCCCTCCCCCGCTTCCCCCACCCCCATTCCTCTCAATCCCTCCCCTCTTCCCCTTCTCCCTCTTCCCTGTCCCCTCCCCTCTCCCCCATCGGAGGGAGGGAAGGAGGGAGGGTATGAGGGAGGGTAGGAGGGAGGGAAGGTAGGAGGGAGGGAGGGGTAAAGAGAGGGAGATAGGATCAATACATGGAAATTCTTGCAGTGACTTTTTGGAGGGAGTTGTTAGTGTTAGTAACGTTCTTAGTGGTGTTATTACCGTTATTAGTGTTAGTAACGTTGTTAGTGGTGTTAGTAACGTTATTAGTGGTAGTAACGTTGTTAGTGATAGTAACGTTCTTGGTGGTGTTATTAATGTTAGCAACGTTGTTAGTGGTGGTAGAACGTTATTAGTGGTGGTAGTAACGTTCTTAGTGATAGTAACGTTGTTAGTGCTGGTAGTGACGTTGTTAGTGTTGGTAACGTTATTAGTGTTAGTGACGGTGTTAGTGGTGTTAACGTTAGTGGTCTTAATAACGTTGTTAGTGGTGTTAGTAACGTTAGTGGTGTTAGTGACGTTAGTGGTGTTAGTAACAGTGATAGCGATGGTAGTGGCATTGTTATTCATAATACTTTAGTGACATTATTAGTAACGGTGTTAGTAACGGTGTGTTAGTAGCATTGGTAGTAACGGTGTTAGTAACATTGGTAGTAACGGTGTTAATAACATTGGTAGTAACGGTGTATTAGTAACATTGGTAGTAACGGTGTTAGTAACAGTAGTAACATTGTTATTAACGTTGTTAGTAACATTGGTAGTAACGGTGTTAGTAACATTGTTAGTAACGGTGTATTAGTAACATTGGTAGTAACGGTGTTAGTAACAGTAGTAACATTGTTATTAACGTTGTTAGTAACATTGGTAGTAACGGTGTTAGTAACAGTAGTAACATTGTTATTAACGTTGTTAGTAACATTGGTAGTAACGGTGTTAGTAACACTAGTAACGGTGTTAGTAGCATTGTTATTAACGGTATTAGTAACATTGTTAGTAACGGTGTTAGTAACACTGGTAGTAACGGTGTTAGTAACATTGGTAGTAACGGTGTTAGTAACATTGGTAGAAACGGGGTTAGTAACAGTGGTAGTAACGGTGTTAGTAACATTGGTAGTAACGGTGTTAGTAACATTGGTAGTAACGGTGTTAGTAACACTGGTAGTAACGGTGTTAGTAACATTAGTAGTAACGGTGTTAGTAACATTGGTAGTAACGGTGTTATTAACATTGGTAGTAACGGTGTTAGTAACATTGGTAGTAACGGTGTTAGTAACATTGGTAGTAACGGTGTTAGTAACATTTAGTAACGGTGTTAGTAACATTGGTAGTAACATTGTTAGTAACGGTGTTAGTAACATTGGTAGTAACATTGTTAGTAACGGTGTTAGTAACATTGGTAGTAACGGGGTTAGTAACATTGGTAGTAACGGGGTTAGTAACATTGGTAGTAACGGTGTTAGTAACATTGGTAGTAACGGTGTTAGTAACATTTAGTAACGGTGTTAGTAACATTGGTAGTAGCGGTGTTAGTAACGTTGATAGTAACGGTGTTAGTAACATTGGTAGTAACGGTGTTAGTAACATTGGTAGTAACGGTGTTAGTAACATTTAGTAACGGTGTTAGTAACATTGTTAGTAACATTGGTAGTAACGGTGTTAGTAACATTGTTAGTAACGGTGTTAGTAACATTTAGTAACGGTGTTAGTAACATTGTTAGTAACGGTGTTAGCAACATTGTTAGTAACGGTGTTAGCAACATTGTTAGTAACGGTGTTAGTAACATTGTTAGTAACGGTGTTAGTAACATTGTTAGTAACGGTGTTAGTAACATTGTTAGTAACGGTGTTAGTAACATTGTTAGTAACGGTGTTAGTAACATTGTTAGTAACGGTGTTAGTAACATTGTTAGTAACGGTGTTAGTAACATTGTTAGTAACGGTGTTAGTAACATTGTTAGTAACGGTGTTAGTAACATTGTTAGTAACGGTGTTAGTAACATTGTTAGTAACGGTGTTAGTAACATTGTTAGTAACGGTGTTAGTAACATTGTTAGTAACGGTGTTAGTAACATTGTTAGTAACGGTGTTAGTAACATTGTTAGTAACGGTGTTAGTAACATTGTTAGTAACGGTGTTAGTAACATTGTTAGTAACGGTGTTAGTAACATTGTTAGTAACGGTGTTAGTAACATTGTTAGTAACGGTGTTAGTAACATTGTTAGTAACGGTGTTAGTAACATTGTTAGTAACGGTGTTAGTATGATAGTGGAGGAAATCAGAGAACTAAGATAACATACCTGGGATAACATACCTGGGATAACATACCTGAGATATACCTGGGATAACATACCCGGGATAACATACCTGGAATAACATACCCGGGATAACATACCCGGGATAACATACCCGGGATAACATACCCGGGATAACATACCTGGGATAACATACCTGGGATAACATACCCGGGATAACATACCTGGGATAACATACCCGGGATAACATACCCGGGATAACATACCCGGGATAACATACCTGGGATAACATACCTGGGATAGCATCTGATTTGCCATACAGACAATGACAGTCAGATTGACTGTCAGCAATCATACACGGTACAGAACTAACGGTACTGTCAGCAATCATACACGGTACAGAACTAACGGTACTGTCAGCAGTCATACACGGTACAGAACTAACGGTACTGTCAGCAGTCATACACGGTACAGAACTAACGGTACTGTCAGCAATCATACACGGTACAGAACTAACGGTACTGTCAGCAATCATACACGGTACAGAACTAACGGTACTGTCAGCAATCATACACGGTACAGAACTAACGGTACTGTCAGCAGTCCTACACGGTACAGAACTAACGGTACTGTCAGCAATCATACACGGTACAGAACTAACGGTACTGTCAGCAATCATACACGGTACAGAACTAACGGTACTGTCAGCAGTCCTACACGGTACAGAACTAACGGTACTGTCAGCAGTCCTACACGGTACAGAACTAACGGTACTGTCAGCAGTCCTACACGGTACAGAACTAACGGTACTGTCAGCAATCATACACGGTACAGAACTAACGGTACTGTCAGCAGTCCTACACGGTACAGAACTAACGGTACTGTCAGCAGTCATACACGGTACAGAACTAACGGTACTGTCAGCAGTCATACACGGTACAGAACTAACGGTACTGTCAGCAGTCCTACACGTTACAGAACTAACGGTACTGTCAGCAATCATACACGGTACAGAACTAACGGTACTGTCAGCAGTCCTACACGTTACAGACCTAACGGTACTGTCAGCAATCATACACGGTACAGAACTAACGGTACTGTCAGCAGTCATACACTGTACAGAACTAACGGTACTGTCAGCAATCATACACGGTACAGAACTAACGGTACTGTCAGCAGTCATACACGGTACAGAACTAACGGTACTGTCAGCAGTCCTACACGTTACAGAACTAACGGTACTGTCAGCAATCATACACGGTACAGACCTAACGGTACTGTCAGCAGTCCTACACGTTACAGAACTAACGGTACTGTCAGCAATCATACACGGTACAGAACTAACGGTACTGTCAGCAATCATACACGGTACAGAACTAACGGTACTGTCAGCAGTCATACACGGTACAGAACTAACGGTACTGTCAGCAATCATACACGGTACAGAACTAACGGTACTGTCAGCAGTCATACACGGTACAGAACTAACGGTACTGTCAGCAATCATACACGGTACAGAACTAACGGTACTGTCAGCAGTCCTACACGGTACAGAACTAACGGTACTGTCAGCAGTCATACACGGTACAGAACTAACGGTACTGTCAGCAGTCATACACGGTACAGAACTAACGGTACTGTCAGCAGTCATACACGGTACAGAACTAACGGTACTGTCAGCAATCATACACGGTACAGAACTAACGGTACTGTCAGCAGTCATACACGGTACAGAACTAACGGTACTGTCAGCAATCATACACGGTACAGAACTAACGGTACTGTCAGCAGTCATACACGGTACAGAACTAACGGTACTGTCAGCAGTCATACACGGTACAGAACTAACGGTACTGTCAGCAATCATACACGGTACAGAACTAACGGTACTGTCAGCAGTCATACACGGTACAGAACTAACGGTACTGTCAGCAGTCATACACGGTACAGAACTAACGGTACTGTCAGCAGTCATACACGGTACAGAACTAACGGTACTGTCAGCAGTCATACACGGTACAGAACTAACGGTGCTGTCAGCCGTCATACACGGTACAGAACTAACGGTACTGTCAGCAGTCATACATTTTGCAGCCGATGGCACCGTTAACGGTACTAAACAGCACATACAAGATCCGTCTTAGAACACTGTTACTGTTGCTGCTGTTATTACTATTGTTACTGCTACTGTTGCTCCTGTTATTGCTATTACTGTTAGGTGTCCTGGTCACTGTTAGGCCTCCTGACTGGTGTCTTGGTCACTGTTAGGCGTCCTGGTCACTGTTAGGTGTCCTGGCCACTGTTAAGTGTCCTGGCCACTGTTAGGCCTCCTGACTGTTTGGTGTCTTGGTCACTGTTATGCGTCCTGGTCACTGTTAGGTGTCCTGGCCACTGTTAAGTGTCCTGGCCACTGTTAGGCCTCCTGACTGTTTGGTGTCTTGGTCACTGTTATGCGTCCTGGTCACTGTTAGGTGTCCTGGCCACTGTTAGGCCTTATGACTGTTTGGTGTCTTGGTCACTGTTATGCGTCCTGGTCACTGTTAGGTGTCCTGGCCACTGTTAAGTGTCCTGGCCACTGTTAGGCCTCCTGACTGTTTGGTGTCTTGGTCACTGTTAGGCGTCCTGGTCACTGTTAGGTGTCCTGGCCACTGTTAGGTGTCCTGGTCACTGTTAGATATCCTGACTGTTAGGTGTCTTAGTCACTGTTAGGTGTCCTGGTCACTGTTAGATATCCTGACTGTTAGGTGTCTTAGTCACTGTTAGGTGTCCTGGCCACTGTTAAGTGTCCTGATCACTGTTAGGTGTCCTGGCCACTGTTAAGTGTCCTGTCAGTGTTAGGTGTCCTGGCCACTGTCAGGTGTCCTGGCCACTGTTAAGTGTCCTGTCAGTGTTAGGTGTCCTGATCACTGTCAGGTGTCCTGGCCACTGTTAGGTATCCTGACTGTTAGGCGTCTTGGTCACTGTTAGGCGTCCTGGTCACTGTTAGGTGTCCTGATCACTGTTAGGTGTCCTGATCACTGTTAGGCGTCCTGGTCACTGTTAGGTGTCCTGGCCACCGTTAAGTGTCCTGATCACTGTTAGGTGTCCTGGTCACTGTTAGAAGGTGAAGCCTCTACTACTGAGGTTTGTTCTTGTATGGCGTGAGTATTGCCAGATGCTGCTGTCTCCTTGCCTGGGGGTAATGTGTTGACACGCTACCTTTCTCTCTCACTGCGTTGTCCTGCGTTTTGCTGTCTGGTGAGTCAGGTTTTGGTAGCGTTTGTTAGAATCTCTGTCTAGTGAGGACTCCAAAGGAGCCTTCAGGAGCCCCCGGGAGCCTTCGGGAGTTTCCAGGAGACTTCAGGAGTTCTCGAGAGCCTTCAGGAATCCTCGAGAGCCTTCAGGAGTTCTCGAGAGCCTTCAGGAATCCTCGAGAGCCTTCAGGGGTCCTCAGGAACCTTCAGTAGTCCTCGAGAGCCTTCAGGGGTCCTCAGGAGCCTTCAGGAGTCCTCGAGAGCCTTCAGGGGTCCTCAGGAGCCTTCAGGGGTCCTCGACAGCCTTCAGGGGTCCTCAGGAGCCTTTAGGAGTCCTCGAGAGCCTTCAGGGGTACTCAGGAGCCTTCAGGAGTCCTCGAGAGTCTTCAGGGGTCCTCAGGAGCCTTTAGGAGTCCTCGAGAGCCTTCAGGGGTCCTCGACAGCCTTCAGGGGTCCTCAGGAGCCTTCAGGAGTCCTCGAGAGCCTTCAGGGGTCCTCAGGAGCCTTCAGGGGTCCTCGACAGCCTTCAGGGGTCCTCAGGAGCCTTCAGGGGTACTCAGGAGCCTTCAGGAGTCCTCGAGAGCCTTCAGGGGTACTCAGGAGCCTTCAGGAGTCCTCGAGAGTCTTCAGGGGTCCTCATGAGCCTTTAGGAGTCCTAGAGAGCCTTCAGGGGTCCTCAGGAACCTTCAGGGGTCCTCGAGAGCCTTCAGGGGTCCTCAGGAGCCTTCAGGAACAAGCTAGCTGGAGGGCCTGAGCTACCTACCTAGAAGGATTAGAGGAATGAGAGAGAGGGAGATAGAGGCTCCAAGACTGGTGAGGGGGCTCCAACACTGGTAAGGAAGTTAGATAGGGGCTCCAACACTGGTAAGGAAGTTAGATAGGGGCTCCAACACTGGTGAGGGGGGAGATAGTGGCTCCAACACTGGTGAGGAAGTTAGATAGGGGCTCCAACACTGGTGAGGGAGGGAGATAGGGGCTCCAATACTGGTGAGGAAGTTAGGGGCTCCAACACTGGTGAGGGGGAGATAGGGGCTCCAACACTGGTGAGGGAGAGAGATAGGGACTCCAACACTGGTGAGGGGGGGAGATAGGGACTCCAACACTGGTGAGGAAGTTAGATAGGGACTCCAACACTGGTGAGGAAGTTAGATAGGGACTCCAACACTGGTGAGGGAGGGAGATAGGGGCTCCAACACTGGTGAGGGTGTGAGGGAGGTTCCTACACCACAGAGGATCAATACACAGGATGTGGAGAGACGCAGCAGCAGCTGCTGGAGGAGAAACTGACTGAACACTTCCTGCCTCTCCTGTATACCTACAACAGTAATAATGAGTGTTGAAAGGCATGGTTAACAATAGAAGAAGGGTGGTAGAGGGTTATGTAGGAGAGGTGAGGTAGGTATTGTATGGGGTAGTGACACACACATGTCCTGGAGTAGGGAGCACCTACTCCAGGAGGCAGTGTTTAAGAATATTGCTGGCTGATATTGGTTCGGTTTACTGTACCTGCCAATAGGTAATCACCTGGATGGAGAGCCCAACAGTGTGTGGGAGGGGTGGGGAAGATTTGTAGGTGTAGTGGACGTGTTGGATAGTCATTTAGGATAGTTAATGTGTAGTAGATAGAAGGTAGATGGTAGAAGATAGGTTAGTGTTGTCTTAATGTATCGTGGGCAGGAGGATGGGGTCAGGATAGGCAGGAGGATGGGGTCAGGATAGGCAGGAGGATGGGGCCAGGATAGACAGGAGGATGGGGTCAGGATAGGCAGGAGGATGGGGTCAGGATAGGCAGGAGGATGGGGTCAGGATAGGCAGGAGGATGGGGTCAGGATAGGCAGGAGGATGGGGTCAGGATAGACAGGAGGATGGGGTCAGGATAGGCAGGAGGATGGGGCCAGGATAGACAGAAGGATGGGGTCAGGATAGGCAGGAGGATGGGGCCAGGATAGACAGGAGAATGGGGTCAGGATAGGCAGGAGGATGGGGTCAGGATAGGCAGGAGGATGGGAGGGCACCAGGGAAGAATGATGCGACATCTTTTGTCAGTAAGGATGCTGGTGATGGGAGATGACAATGGGAGCATCGACCTTGTGGATTGACACATTCTTAATCCCCATCCACGCACGCACGCACGCAAGTGAACGACCTCTTTGACAAGAAACTGATTCCTTTGGGAGATGTTGGAATGTTCATCTTAGATGGTTGACTGTGGCTTGTCAAGGATGGTGGCTTGTCAAGGATGGTGGCTTGTCAAGGATGGTGGCTTGTCAAGGATGGTGGCTTGTCAACTCATCTCCAGGAGCTGACATATACGTCATCTCCAGGAGCTGACATGTACGTCATTTCCAGGAGCTGACATGTACGTCATCTCCAGGAGCTGATATGTACGTCATCTCCAGGAGCTGATATGTACGTCATCTCCAGGAGCTGATATGTACCTCGTCTCCAGGAGCTGACATGTACCTCATCTCCAGGAGCTGACATGTACCTCATCTCCAGGAGCTGACATGTACCTCATCTCCAGGAGCTGACATGTACGTCATCTCCAGGAGCTGACATGTACGTCATCTCCAGGAGCTGACATGTACGTCATCTCCAGGAGCTGACATGTACGTCATCTCCAGGAGTTGACATGTACGTCATCTCCAGGAGCTGACATGTACCTCATCTCCAGGAGCTGACATGTACGTCATCTCCAGGAGCTGACATGTACCTCGTCTCCAGGAGCTGACATGTACCTCATCTCCAGGAGCTGACATGTACCTCATCTCCAGGAGCTGACATGTACGTCATCTCCAGGAGCTGACATGTACGTCATTTCCAGGAGCTGACATGTACGTCATTTCCAGGAGCTGACATGTACGTCATCTCCAGGAGCTGACATGTACCTCATCTCCAGGAGCTGACATGTACGTCATCTCCAGGAGCTGACATGTACGTCATCTCCAGGAGCTGACATGTACGTCATCTCCAGGAGCTGACATGTACGTCATCTCCAGGAGCTGACATGTACGTCATCTCCAGGAGCTGACATGTACGTCATCTCCAGGGGCTGACATGTACCTCATCTCCAGGAGCTGACATGTACGTCATCTCCAGGAGCTGACATGTACGTCATCTCCAGGAGCTGACATGTACGTCATCTCCAGGAGCTGACATATACGTCATCTCCAGGAGCTGACATATACGTCATCTCCAGGAGCTGACATGTACCTCATCTCCAGGGGCTGACATGTACCTCATCTCCAGGAGCTGACATATACGTCATCTCCAGGAGCTGACATGTACCTCATCTCCAGGGGCTGACATGTACCTCATCTCCAGGAGCTGACATGTACTTCCCATCTAACGTAATACGAAATTGATGTTATGCAGATTGCAGATATGTTAAATATACTTTCCCATTGTACCTGAGGATTCGGATATACTAGCCATGCTCCACTGGTAGGAGTTAGACAGGAGCGTGGCTGCTAGATCCGCTTTTCATCCTCTCTCTCCCTGCAACGCTCCTCACACCAGTCTGTCTAAGGATTCCACTTACGACTGGAACATTATTATCTTCTTGAGCTCCTTCCAGTCACAGTTGTTCCAGCTCTCCCTGGATCTTCGTCGTGAGGATTCTACTTACGACTGGAACATTATTATCTTCTTGAGCTCCTTCCAGTCACAGTTGTTCCAGTTAACCCTGGATCTTCGTCGTGAGGATTCCACTTACCCCTGGAACATTATTATCTTCTTGAGCTCCTTCCAGTCACAGTTGTTCCAGTTAACCCTGGATCTTCGTCGTGAGGATTCCACTTACCACTGGAACATTATTATCTTCTTGAGCTCCTTCCAGTCACAGTTGTTCCAGTTATCCCTGGATCTTCGTCGTGAGGATTCCACTTACCACTGGAACATTATTATCTTCTTGAGCTCCTTCCAGTCACAGTTGTTCCAGTTATCTCTGGATCTTAGTCGTGAGGATTCCACTTATCACTGGAACATTATTATCTTCTTGAGCTCCTTCCAGTCACAGTTGTTCCAGTTAACCCTGGATCTTCGTCGTGAGGATTCCACTTACGACTGGAACATTATTATCTTCTTGAGCTCCTTCCAGTCACAGTTGTTCCAGTTAACCCTGGATCTTCGTCGTGAGGATTCCACTTACGACTGGAACATTATTATCTTCTTGAGCTGCTTCCAGTCACAGTTGTTCCACTTAACCCTGGATCTTCGTCGTGAGGATTCCACTTACCACTGGAACATTATTATCTTCTTGAGCTCCTTCCAGTCACAGTTGTTCCAGTTATCCCTGGATCTTCGTCGTGAG
Organism: Cherax quadricarinatus; assembly: GCF_038502225.1. Taxonomy (NCBI): domain Eukaryota; kingdom Metazoa; phylum Arthropoda; class Malacostraca; order Decapoda; family Parastacidae; genus Cherax; species Cherax quadricarinatus. Next base: position 655,464 of record NC_091391.1, read on the forward strand.
GAATCCACTCATAGGGAGGGAGAAGGTTAGGGGGATGAAGGATGGTGGAGGGATAGAGGAAGAGGTTAGAAAGGTGTGTTGGGGTTGGAATTGTCAAGAGGATGACAGGACACTCTGGCTTAGGTTGAGTCTATTATAGGTAATAGACAGAGGAATTATATGTAATGAGGTACCAGGAGGAACAATTGGAAATATACTCTTGGTCAAATAAACAGAGAGGAAGAAATGAAGATCAGGGGAAGATAGTGTTTGTAATTCACTGTTTAGGTGTGTTGGTCATCTACTGTCACCCTATTGTTGACTGTACCTCTCACCTGGCTAGTCTCTCTCTCTCTGTCTCTCTCTGTCTCTCTCTCTCTGTCTCTCTCTCTCTGTCTCTCTCTCTCTGTCTCTCTCTCTCTGTCTCTCTCTCTCTCTCTCTCTCTCTCTCTCTCTCTCTCTCTCTCTCTCTCTCTCTCTGTGTGTGTGTGTGTGTGTAAATCTCCATGTGTACATGCACTTCCCCTCAGTGTACACATTCGTACATTCTGATATGCTCAATAATTACCCATATGGAGACGGAGACTCGGAAGGTTGATTAATCTGTATATTTCGGCCCTTTTCTGGGGTCCTCTTCAGCAGATCTGCTGAAGAGGACCCCAGAAGGGAGTCGAAATTTACAGATCAGTCAACCTCCTGTGTTTTTGTGGGTTATTATTCAATATTGACAATTGTTGATTGTATTCTGATATATACATCAGAGTGTATAATTTATTGGGTGTATTTGTGTTGATGGTTGCACGAGTACTAACAGTGTTGCTCTTGTTGTTGCAGCGGTGCCGGTGATGGGAGGGTAGGAGGCAGGATGCCCAGGGTATCACTACGTAGAGGTCTGCTATACCTGTCAGCCGCTACCACCTTCTCCCTGCTGCTGGTATCTGTACATCAGCCAGGTGGCACCTGGCTGACTTCGCCAGGTTCCTCGGCCATCACCTTGCGTCGCACGCCGCACCTCGACCACCCAGTTATTGAGGTGGTAGACGATGGGGCAAGTGGTGCCCGCCCTGTTGAGGGCGGTCAGGGTGGAGACACCTACCAAAGGGTGCCACCCACCGCCCCACGACCACAGCCATTACCAAATGTCACCTTAACTACAGTACCTCCGAGTCATCGACTCTGGTTCCTGAAGGGTGGAGAGTTGAGACCTGAGGTTCCTGTCGATGCTGAGCAGTGGGTGAGACGGGAGAAACTATGGCCTGATGAAGATCCTAACGATCGTATTGTGGAGCAGCTGATGTTTCGCCCACCGCCCCCCCTCATGCTAGAAGACCACCCTGACCCCGCAGCTTCAGACAAGGCGCTCCCCTATTTTAAGAAAATCCTTATGTACAATGGAATGAACTCGTGGGGACTGCGTGCTGGACGGGGGCAGTTCCTGAAGTTAAAATGTCCGGTGGACACGTGTGTTCTGACGGGTAGCAGGTCAGAACTAACGTCGGCTGATGCTATCATGTTCAAGGATCACTTCAGCATGCCTCCACACAGCCGTGACCTGCGCCAGGTGTGGGTCATGTTTATGCTGGAGTGTCCACTACACACCCAACACTTCACTAATAAAAATGTCTTCAACTGGACTGCTACCTACCGTCACGATTCCGACATTGTGGCCCCCTACGAGAAATGGATTTACTACGATAACGCCATCTACCAGAAACCACAGGAGATCAACTACGCAGCCAACAAGACCAAACAAGTGGCGTGGTTTGTATCCAACTGTGGCGCTCGCAACAACCGCTTGCAGTACGCCAAGGAACTAGGCAAGTATATTGGTGTGGATATCTTCGGTGCTTGTGGCACCAAGCGATGCCCCAGGTCCAACTCTGCCAAGTGTTTTGAAATGCTCAACAAAGATTACAAATTCTACCTGGCCTTTGAGAACTCGAACTGCCGTGACTACATCACTGAGAAATTCTTCGTTAATGGCTTGAGGTGAGTTGCAGTGTTCTTCTCCTGTGTGGTTACTGTTTGTGTGTGTGTGTGTGTGTGTGTGTGTGTGTGTGTGTGTGGCCTACCACATGTGCTTGTGTCACCCTCTAAGTTTGTGCCAATTTTCCAAGGACTGTCATGTGTTAGGAAGATAATTGAGAGAGGAATGCATTTTAACAATAACGTGTAGTGAAGGAGGGTAGGTTGCGTTGGGCACTGTGGCACGGTTTATAGCCACTCTGAGTAACCTTAGGTGATTGGTGGAGGCCAAAGAGGTGGTCGTGAGTGCCACAGTGGTGGGTGATGTTGAGTGCTAGGCACTAGTAGGTGCCATAACTGTGTTTGAGACAGATACTGCACCACCATCACTCTTCCAGCAGGATTTTGTCTGTGTCTCAGGGATAGTCTTTACTGAGGGCTCAAAGAGCGTTGGATGGCTCTGCTGTGAGCGCCTGTGAACACTTAACCGAGGGAGTTCACTGTGCAGGTCAAAGCTTTGTTCACTCCTGCTGTTTTCTTTCTATGGATAACTGTTACAGATCTCAGTACACTGTTTACACTGATTCAGTGTACTCTGACTGCTCTGTCTCGATATGATTCAGTGTACTCTGACTGCTCTGTCTCGATATGATTCAGTGTACTCTGACTGCTCTGTCTCGATATGATTCAGTGTACTCTGCTCTGTCTCGGTATGATTCAGTGTACTCTGCTCTGTCTCGATATGATTCAGTGTACTCTGCTCTGTCTCGGTATGATTCAGTGTACTCTGACTGCTGTCTCGATATGATTCAGTGTACTCCGACTGCTCGGTCTCGATATGATTCAGTGTACTCTGACTGCTCTGTCTCGATATGATTCTGGTCACATAATGATTCAAACGTTCTGGAACTGATTCGCCCGTCACCACGTACACCTCAAGGATGTGGCAGTGTGTTGGTGACCAGGTCACGTTGGTGACCAGGTCATGTTGGTGCCCAGGTCACGTTGATGACAGGTCATGTTGGTGCCTAGGTCATGGTGCCCAGGTGACGTTGATGACAGGTCATGTTGGTGCCTAGGTCATGGTGCCCAGGTCACGTTGATGACAGGTCATGTTGGTGCCAAGGTCATGGTGCCCAGGTCACGTTGATGACAGGTCAGGTTGGTGCCTAGGTCATGGTGCCCAGGTCACATTGATGACAGGTCATGTTGGTGCCTAGGTCATGGTGCCCAGGTCACGTTGATGACAGGTCATGTTGGTGCCTAGGTCATGGTGCCCAGGTCACGTTGGTGAGTAATCGGCAAAATTTCTCTCTCTGTATCAAACTTCCCACTACTGGAAATAAATCGTACAAAATACCAACAGGATACACAACTCCACTATAATGTGATCCCTTATCAACAACGTTTCGCCCACACAGTGGTCTTTATCAAGCCAGAAAGACGTCTAGCTGAGCGAAGGGTGCTGGAGTATGTAGTGTGGAGAGTCAGGTGGAGAATATTGGATCTGCAAGGTACCATATGTACCTTGTGTCCCACAGTGTTGAGTACCATCTCCAGATACCACTGGTATCTGTCTTGTGAGTGGATGGATCTGCAAGGTACCATAGGTACCTTGTGTCCCACAGTGTTGAGTACCATCTCCAGATACCACTGGTATCTGTCCTGTGAGTGGATGGATCTGCAAGGTACCATAGGTACCTTGTGTCCCACAGTGTTGAGTACCATCTCCAGATACCACTGGTATCTGTCCTTTGAGTGGATGGATCTGCAAGGTACCATAGGTACCTTGTGTCCCACAGTGTTGAGTACCATCTCCAGATACCACTGGTATCAGTCCTGTGAGTGGCCAAGCGTGGTATAAGATACCAGACTCTCTTACATGGTATGGCAAGGTGGTGATATTTGCTTGGTGTCCTGACGTGTATACCTTGTACTCACCTAGTCATGGTTGCAGGGGTCGGGTCATAGCTCCTGGCCCCGCCCGTGTTCACAACCTGTTTCCCACCTTACCAGACTGGGTCACATCCTGGGGAAGAGGCCTAAGGAGCCTCACTGGCAGTAAACCACAGCGGTCGGCCTAAGTTACCCCCTGGGGTACTAACCCTCCCTGGGTTACTAACCCGGATAATGTGCTTGTGGGATACCAGGTCGCTGATAACAAGAGATAACTAGAGTCTATCTACTGTAGTAATTGAAACCTGTACTGTAGAAGGTATCGCACTCTCTTACAAGAGTATGTCGGGGGGGGAAGGTAGTGAATATTGTACTGTTGTGTGTAACAGATATATACCTATGGTGGTTTATACCTTAGATATATACCTTTGGTGGGTTAGATATACCCTTGACGGGTTAGGTATACCTTAGATATATACCTTTGGTGGGTTGCACCTTAGATATATACCTTTGATGAGTTTCCAGAGTTTTCCCATTCTCGTAGCCCTGCCATTAGCCAGTCTTGTCAGGTGCTTGGCTGGTCAACCAGGCTGTTACTGCCTGCGGCCTGCTGGCCCACATGTCCATCACAGGCTGGTTGATCTGGCACTTGGTGGAGGCACTTGTCCAGTTTGGTCTTGAAGACTTCTGCACTTCTTCCAGCAGTGTTTCTGATATATTCTTGCAGAATGTTAAGTAGTCTGGACCCACGGATGTTGATATAGTGTTCTCTTATGTTGACGGTGCTCCTGGACACACGGATGTTGATATAGTGTTCTCTTATGTTGACGGTGCTCCTGGACACACGGATGTTGATATAGTGTTCTCTTATTATGTTGACGGTGCCCCTGCACCCACGGATGTTGATATAGTGTTCTCTTATTATGTTGACGGTGCCCCTGCACCCATGGATGTTGATATAGTGTTCTCTTATTATGTTGACGGTGCCCCTGCACCCACGGATGTTGATATAGTGTTCTCTTATTATGTTGACGGTGCCCCTGCACCCACGGATGTTGATATAGTGTTCTCTTATTATGTTGACGGTGCCCCTGCACCCACGGATGTTGATATAGTGTTCTCTTATTATGTTGACGGTGCCCCTGCACCCACGGATGTTGATATAGTGTTCTCTTATTATGTTGACGGTGCCCCTGCACCCACGGATGTTGATATAGTGTTCTCTTATTATGTTGACGGTGCCCCTGCACCCATGGATGTTGATATAGTGTTCTCTTATTATGTTGACGGTGCCCCTGCACCCACGGATGTTGATATAGTGTTCTCTTATTATGTTGACGGTGCCCCTGCACCCACGGATGTTGATATAGTGTTCTCTTATTATGTTGACGGTGCCCCTGCACCCACGGATGTTGATATAGTGTTCTCTTATTATGTTGACGGTGCCCCTGCACCCACGGATGTTGATATAGTGTTCTCTTATTATGTTGACGGTGCCCCTGCACCCACGGATGTTGATATAGTGTTCTCTTATTATGTTGACGGTGCCCCTGCACCCACGGATGTTGATATAGTGTTCTCTTATGTTGACGGTGCCCCTGCATCCACGGATGTTGATATAGTGTTCTCTTATGTTGACGGTGCCCCTGCATCCACGGATGTTGATATAGTGTTCTCTTATTATGTTGACGGTGCCCCTGCACCCACGGATGTTGATATAGTGTTCTCTTATTATGTTGACGGTGCCCCTGCACCCACGGATGTTGATATAGTGTTCTCTTATTATGTTGACGGTGCCCCTGCACCCACGGATGTTGATATAGTGTTCTCTTATTATGTTGACGGTGCCCCTGCACCCACGGATGTTGATATAGTGTTCTCTTATTATGTTGACGGTGCCCCTGCACCCACGGATGTTGATATAGTGTTCTCTTATTATGTTGACGGTGCCCCTGCACCCACGGATGTTGATATAGTGTTCTCTTATGTTGACGGTGCCCCTGCATCCACGGATGTTGATATAGTGTTCTCTTATGTTGACGGTGCCCCTGCATCCACGGATGTTGATATAGTGTTCTCTTATTATGTTGACGGTGCCCCTGCACCCACGGATGTTGATATAGTGTTCTCTTATTATGTTGACGGTGCCCCTGCACCCACGGATGTTGATATAGTGTTCTCTTATGTTGACGGTGCCCCTGCATCCACGGATGTTGATATAGTGTTCTCTTATGTTGACGGTGCCCCTGCACCCACGGATGTTGATATAGTGTTCTCTTATGTTGACGGTGCCCCTGCATCCACGGATGTTGATATAGTGTTCTCTTATGTTGACGGTGTCCCTGCATCCAGGGATGTTGATATAGTGTTCTCTTATGTTGACGGTGCCCCTGCATCCACGGATTTTGATATAGTGTTCTCTTATGTTGACGGTGCCCCTGCATCCATGGATGTTGATATAGTGTTCTCTTATTATGTTGACGGTGCCCCTGCACCCACGGATGTTGATATAGTGTTCTCTTATTATGTTGACAGTGCCCCTGCACCCATGGATGTTGATATAGTGTTCTCTTATGTTGACGGTGCTCCTGGACCCATGGATGTTGATATAGTGTTCTCTTATGTTGACGGTGCTCCTGCACCCATGGATGTTGATATAGTGTTCTCTTATGTTGACGGTGCTCCTGCACCCATGGATGTTGATATAGTGTTCTCTTATGTTGACGGTGCTCCTGGACCCATGGATGTTGATAGTGTTCTCTTATGTTGACGGTGCTCCTGCAATCATGGATGTTGATATAGTGTTCTCTTATGTTGACGGTGCTCCTGCACCCATGGATGTTGATATAGTGTTCTCTTATGTTGACGGTGCTCCTGCACCCATGGATGTTGATATAGTGTTCTCTTATGTTGACGGTGCTCCTGCACCCATGGATGTTGATATAGTGTTCTCTTATGTTGACGGTGCCCCTGGACCCATGGATGTTGATATAGTGTTCTCTTATGTTGACGGTGCCCCTGCACCCACGGATGTTGATATAGTGTTCTCTTATGTTGACGGTGCCCCTGCACCCATGGATGTTGATATAGTGTTCTCTTATGTTGACGGTGCCCCTGGACCCATGGATGTTGATATAGTGTTCTCTTATGTTGACGGTGCCCCTGGACCCATGGATGTTGATATAGTGTTCTCTTATT
>NC_091391.1:667501-737501 GCF_038502225.1 Cherax quadricarinatus
CAGGTGACAGTACTCTGTCCCAACCTGCCAGGATACCCCGGTATGCCCTACCATGCCCAGGTGACACTACTCTGTCCCAACCTGCCAGGATACCCCGGTATGCCCTACCATGCCCAGGTGACACTACTCTGTCCCAACCTGCTAGGATACCCCGGTATGCCCTACCATGCCCAGGTGACACTACTCTGTCCCAACCTGCCAGGATACCCGGTATACCCTAGCATGCCCAGGTGACACTACTCTGTCCCAACCTGCTAGGATACCCCGGTATGCCCTACCATGCCCAGGTGACACTACTCTGTCCCAACCTGCCAGGATACCCCGGTATACCCTAGCATGCCCAGGTGACACTACTGTCCCAACCTGCTAGGATACCCCGGAATGCCCTACCATGCCCAGGTGACACTACTCTGTCCCAACCTGCCAGGATACCCCGGTATGCCCTACCATGCCCAGGTAACACTACTCTGTCTCAACCTGCCAGGATATCCCGGTATACCCTACCATGCCCAGGTAACACTACTCTGTCCCAACCTGCAAGGATACCCCGGTATACCCTACCATGCCCAGGTAACACTACTCTGTCCCAACCTGCAAGGATACCCCGGTATACCCTACCATGCCCAGGTAACATTACTCTGTCCCAACCTGCCAGGATACCCCGGTATACCCTACCATGCCCAGGTAACACTACTCTGTCCCAACCTGCAAGGATACCCCGGTATACCCTACCATGCCCAGGTAACATTACTCTGTCCCAACCTGCAAGGATACCCCGGTATGCCCTACCATGCCCAGGTAACACTACTCTGTCCCAACCTGCCAGGATATCCCGGTATGCCCTACCATGCCCAGGTAACACTGCTCTGTCCCAACCTGCAAGGATACCCCGGTATGCCCTACCATGCCCAGGTAACACTACTCTGTCCCAACCTGCCAGGATACCCCGGTATACCCTAGCATGCCCAGGTGACACTACTCTGTCCCAACCTTCCAGGATACCCCGGTATACCCTACCATGCCCAGGTAACACTACTCTGTCCCAACCTTCCAGGATACCCCGGTATGCCCTACCATGCCCAGGTGACACTACTCTGTCCCAATCTGCCAGGATACCCCGGTATGCCCTACCATGCCCAGGTGACACTACTCTGTCCCAACCTGCCAGGATACCCCGGTATACCCTACCATGCCCAGGTGACACTACTCTGTCCCAACCTTCCAGGATACCCCGGTATGCCCTACCATGCCCAGGTGACACTACTCTGTCCCAACCTGCTAGGATACCCCGGTATGCCCTACTATGCCCAGGTGACACTACTCTGTCCCAACCTTCCAGGATACCCCGGTATGCCCTACCATGCCCAGGTAACACTACTCTGTCCCAACCTTCCAGGATACCCCGGTATGCCCTACCATGCCCAGGTGACACTACTCTGTCCCAACCTTCCAGGATACCCCGGTATGCCCTACCATGCCCAGGTGACACTACTCTGTCCCAACCTGCCAGGATACCCCGGTATGCCCTACCATGCCCAGGTAACATTACTCTGTCCCAACCTGCCAGGATACCCCGGTATGCCCTACCATGCCCAGGTAACACTACTCTGTCCTAACCTGCCAGGATACCCCGGTATACCCTAGCATGCCCAGGTGACACTACTGTCCCAACCTGCCAGGATACCCCAGTATACCCTAGCATGCCCAGGTAACACTACTCTGCCCTAACCTGCCAGGATGCCCCGGTATACCCTAGCATGCCTATGTGACACTACTCTGTCCCAACCTGCCAGGATACCCCAGTATGCCCTACCATGCCCAGGTGACACTACTCTGTCCCAACCTGCCAGGATACCCCAGTATGCCCTACCATGCCTATGTGACACTACTCTGTCCCAACCTGCCAGGATACCCCAGTATGCCCTACCATGCCCAGGTGACACTACTCTGTCCCAACCTGCCAGGATACCCCAGTATGCCCTACCATGCCCAGGTGACACTACTCTGTCCCAACCTGCCAGGATACCCCAGTATGCCCTACCATGCCCAGGTGACACTACTCTGTCCCAACCTGCCAGGATACCCCAGTATGCCCTACCATGCCCAGGTAACATTACTCTGCCCTAACCTGCCAGGATACCCCAGTATGCCCTACCATGCCCAGGTAACATTACTCTGCCCTAACCTGCCAGGATACCCCAGTATGCCCTACCATGCCCAGGTAACATTACTCTGCCCTAACCTGCCAGGATGCCCCGGTATACCCTAGCATGCCTATGTGACACTACTCTGTCCCAACCTGCCAGGATACCCCAGTATGCCCTACCATGCCCAGGTGACCATAATCTTATCCTTGAACCTTCATTCTTAAGTTTTCTCTGTTCATATTCTCTATCATCCTCTGTGTTCAATATATTTGTTCATCTTATTGGCATGTGAACAACTCTGGTTACATCAGCCTGTTCGTGTTACACACGGTTTAGTAAGACGCCTCATCAATCACTACACTACTCACAAGAAATCCTTTGGGTTATGGCACCTTAATTAAGGTTCCAGGACCCAAACGGCTCCTAATATGAACATTAAAATGGTATAAAATACCGACAGGTTGTTAGGTAAGACACATATGCAACAGTTAGGTATCTTTATTTCGAAACGTTTCGCCTACACAGTAGGCTTCTTCAGTCGAGTACAGAAAAGTTGATAGAAGCAGAAGATACTTGAAGACGATGTAAAGATACCTAACTGTTGCATAGCTGTATAGCCCTTGTGGCTTAGCGCTTCTTTTTTGATTATAATAATAATAATAACTGTTGCATATGTGTCTTACCTAACAATCTGTCGGTATTTTATACCATTTTAATGTTCAGTCTGTCAGACACTGCAACACAAGGGTATCTTGGTACACACCTGCAGTCAACTTCGACAACCTCTACTAGTGAGAACGGCTGGATTTGAGAGGGACCTGACCTCCCAGCATCTGAGTTCTACTAGTGACCTACGTCCCACCTCCTGGCGCTATATAAGGCTCCATCCTGTCACTTCAACTCCATATTGTTTCAGACTACGGAACAATGCTCTTCTCCAGACTGAGGGACTGACCACCTCAAAACTTTAAGGGTGATGGACTGATTACATCGTCTTCAAGTATCTTCTGCTTCTATCAACTTTTCTGTACTCGACTGAAGAAGCCTACTGTGTAGGCGAAACGTTTCGAAATAAAGATACCTAACTGTTGCATATGTGTCTTACCTAACAGGTTCCTAATATGTCCTAGTGTTTCTTCACGTGTTTTACACCTGTTTCTCGGTATATATGAACATGGTTTATACTGTTTAAACCATCCATCGTCCATCAAGATTGAATAGATTGATGGACTGACCACATCGACTCAAGGTTGAGGGACTGATTACCTCATTCTCCTCCTGTTCTTCAAGATTCTCCTTTGTATGGACTGATGAAGCCACTGTGTGGCGAAACGTTTCCCCAATAAAGATACCCAAGAGTTGCACATGTGTCTAATTTATCAAGGTTAATACCGTCTAAACCATCCATCGTCCCCTGGGTTGTCCACTATCCAGCTACGATGGAATTTGATTAAGAAATCTCTCATTCCAAGACACAAGAAACAGTTTAAGGTATATATCATGTATATTGTATCATATTCACAAACTTGTCAGTGTATCTTACTAGTGATATACTTGGCAATGTAGCGGTGGGTCAGTTTCTTCTGTGCCAGACTCGATTAAGGTGAAAACCAAGTCTAGCCGTGCTGGTTCACCCTCTTCAGTACGCCGGCCGTCTGCCACTGAGGTACGGTGACCTCCTCCGCAAAAAGAGGACGCACTTTGTTTATTTAATTACTGTCTTGCTAGAAGTTTGTTGATATTACAGTTCAGATGACCTCTAGGACTGTAGCATCCTCACTCATCCTTCAGAGTACAGGTACTGTACTTCCCACCTCCAGGACTGTAACATCCTCACTCATCCTTCAGAGTACAGGTACTGTACTTCCCACCTCCAGAACAGTAACATCCTCACTCATCCTTCAGAGTACAGGTACTGTACTTCCCACCTCCAGAACAGTAACATCCTCACTCATCCTTCAGAGTACAGGTACTGTACTTCCCACCTCCAGAACAGTAACATCCTCACTCATCCTTCAGAGTACATGTACTGTACTTCCCACCTTCACTCTCAACTAACACTCAACTATATAAAAGTCCGTGTGCCTCTAATTATTCACAGAAGTTACTTGTGGAATAAGCAGAGTTGAGAGATTTACCTGTGGTAACAGCGTCCATCTGCAGGAGATGATATTCAAGGCTGATTCTGGCAGTCACCTTGTTACATTATGTAGTGGGATTGTTGTACCATTGATACCAGAAGGTTTCTCATCTTAGGAGATCAGACTGCCTGGTATCTCTACTGTTGGGCTTGTTATACCACTGATATCCATCCTGTGCATGGTAGTGGCTAGTTTATTGTGTACCTCGTATCCATCCTGTGGATGGTAGTGGCTAGTTTGTGTACCTCATATCCATCCTGTGGATGGTAGTGGCTAGTTTATTGTGTACCTCATATCCATCCTGTGGATGGTAGTAGCTAGTTTATTGTGTACCTCATATCCATCCTGTGGATGGTAGTGGCTAGTTTATTGTGTACCTCATATCCCTCCTGTGGATGGTAGTGGCTAGTATATTGTGTACCTCATATCCATCCTGTGGATGGTAGTGGCTAGTTTATTGTGTACCTCATATCCATCCTGTGGATGGTAGTGGCTAGTTTATTGTGTACCTCATATCCCTCCTGTGGATGGTAGTGGCTAGTATATTGTGTACCTCATATCCATCCTGTGGATGGTAGTGGCTAGTTTATTGTGTACCTCATATCTATCCTGTGGATGGTAGTGGCTAGTTTATTGTGTACCTCATATCCATCCTGTGGATGGTAGTGGCTAGTTTATTGTGTACCTCATATCCATTCTGTGGATGGTAGTTGCTAGTTTATTGTGTACCTCATATCCATCCTGTGGATGGTAGTGGCTAGTTTATTGTGTACCTCATATCCATCCTGTGGATGGTAGTGGCTAGTTTATTGTGTACCTCATATCCATCCTGTGGATGGTAGTGGCTAGTTTATTGTGTACCTCATATCCATCCTGTGGATGGTAGTGGCTAGTTTATTGTGTACCTCATATCCATCCTGTGGATGGTAGTGGCTAGTTTATTGTGTACCTCATATCCATCCTGTGGATGGTAGTGGCTAGTTTATTGTGTACCTCATATCCGTCCTGTGGATGGTAGTTGCTAGTTTATTGTGTACCTCATATCCATCCTGTGGATGGTAGTGGCTAGTTTATTGTGTACCTCATATCCGTCCTGTGGATGGTAGTGGCTAGTTTATTGTGTACCTCATATTCGTCCTGTGGATGGTAGTGGCTAGTTTATCGTGTACCTCATATCCGTCCTGTGGATGGTAGTGGCTAGTTTGTGTACCTCATATCCGTCCTGTGGATGGTAGTGGCTAGTTTATTGTGTACCTCATATCCATCCTGTGGATGGTAGTGGCTAGTTTGTGTACCTCATATCCGTCCTGTGGATGGTAGTGGCTAGTTTATTGTGTACCTCATATCCATCCTGTGGATGGTAGTGGCTAGTTTATTGTGTACCTCATATCCATCCTGTGGATGGTAGTGGCTAGTTTATTGTGTACCTCATATCCATCCTGTGGATGGTAGTGGCTAGTTTATTGTGTACCTCATATCCATCCTGTGGATGGTAGTGGCTAGTTTATTGTGTACCTCATATCCATCCTGTGGATGGTAGTGACTAGTTTATTGTGTACCTCATATCCATCCTGTGGATGGTAGTGGCTAGTTTATTGTGTACCTCATATCCATCCTGTGGATGGTAGTGGCTAGTTTATTGTGTACCTCATATCCATCCTGTGGATGGTAGTGACTAGTTTATTGTGTACCTCATATCCATCCTGTGGATGGTAGTGGCTAGTTTATTGTGTACCTCATATCCATCCTGTGGATGGTAGCACAAGAACATGTGGATACACAAAGGGTCTAAGAACTAGGCCCCAGAAGTGCTAACAAAAGAATATCTAGACTTATCTGTCACAAGTAGATATGGGAAATTTTGATATATCTCGTATCTTATATTTTTAAGATACCATGGTATGTCACATAGAATAGTATACCATCTATATTGTTCAGTAAGAGGACAATTAAGCAGATAGTGTTGAAGATAGTGACCAGAGGACTGGTCACACCGTGTGTGGCCAGTCACACAGCACCAGTACACACAGCAGTACACACAGCAGTGTGCACACACACCACCAGTACACACAGCACCAGTGCACTTTAGCAGACCGGTACACATACTGGTGTTGGTAAACAAGGAATATGATACAGTTTTTCTCCTGTATGTGTAATCTGATTGTTAATACTAGTAATAATATCTCTAGCAGTACCTGATGCAACTTATACAGACCATAGCTCACACCAGTGACATACTGCTATATTGAAAGTCCCTTGTTATGCTGAGCATTTCCCTCACATTAGGTCAATTTTGTCCCAGGATGTGACCCACACCAGTCCACTAACTCCGAGGATGTGACCCACACCAGTCCACTAACACCCAAGATGTGACCCACACCAGTCCACTAACTCCGAGGATGTGACCCACACCAGTCCACTAACACCGAGGATGTGACCCACACCAGTCCACTAACTCCGAGGATGTGACCCACACCAGTCCACTAACACCCAGGATGTGACCCACACCAGTTCACTAACACCCAGGATGTGACCCACACCAGTCCACTAACACCGAGGATGTGACCCACACCAGTCCACTAACTCCGAGGATGTGACCCACACCAGTCCACTAACACCCAGGATGTGACCCACACCAGTCCACTAACTCCGAGGATGTGACCCACACCAGTCCACTAACACCCAGGATGTGACCCACACCAGTCCACTAACACCCAGGATGTGACCCACACCAGTCCACTAACTCCGAGGATGTGACCCACACCAGTCCACTAACTCCGAGGATGTGACCCACACCAGTCCACTAACACCCAGGATGTGACCCACACCAGTTCACTAACACCGAGGATGTGACCCACACCAGTCCACTAACACCCAGGATGTGACCCACACCAGTCCACTAACACCGAGGATGTGACCCACACCAGTCCACTAACAAGCAGGATGCCACCCACACCAGTCCACTAACACCCAGGATGCCACCCACACCAGTCCACTAACTCCGAGGATGTGACCCACACCAGTCCACTAACACCCAGGATGTGACCCACACCAGTCCACTAACACCCAGGATGCGACCCACACCAGTCTACTAACACCCAGGTACCTATTTTACTACTAAGTGAAAATAGACAGCAGGTGCCTTAAGGAAACACGTCCTAATACTTCCGCCCGTACCGGGGATCGAACCCCGGACCTCAGTGTGAGAGCTGAGTGAAGTACCAACCCAGCTGCGGGACAGCACACTATGCACTTACATTTAAGTGTATAAGTTAACTTTCTGCGGGGTTTTAATGTTGCTTAATGGTTGGCAGGTCAGGATGTGGTGGGCACCTACCCATCCTTCCCATGGCTGCCATACCCAAACCTCCAGCCTCCTGTACCCCTTGAGGACCTTCTCAACACCTTTGACCCAGCCTCTTGCCCTCAGAACTTAAACTTAAGGTATCGATACCCACTGATCCCCCGGTGTGTGTGTGTGTACTCACCTATATGTGGCTGCAGGGTTCGATTCACAGCTCCTGATATCGTGTGTGTGCGGGCTATTGTACCAGCCTACAGACTAACCTCGACCACTTGATCTTTCTAGAAGTTTCACTTATACTAAGTACAGAAAGCAAAAGACTTGGCAGACGATGCAACATCCCCCCAATGAAAAGCAGGGGTGTCACTAGCACGTTAAGAGACCATACAATAAGTGTCAGGGGCCCGAGACTGTTCAACTGCCTCCCAGCACACATAAGGGGGATTACCAACAGACCCCTGGCAGTCTTCAAGCTGGCACTGGACAAGCACCTAAAGTCAGTTCCTGATCAGCTGGGCTGTGGCTCGTACGTTGGTTTGCGTGCAGCCAGCAGCAACAGCCTGGTTGATCAGGCTCTGATCCACCAGGAGGCCTGGTCACAGACCGGGCCGCGGGGGCGTTGACCCCCGAAACTCTCTCCAGGTAAACTCCAGGTAAACATATTTATCCCCTTATTTGCTCCGCCACTTGGCGTCAGCGTTGATTCTCTTACCACTTGGCGTTTACCAACTTGCATTACCGTCTTAAATCTTGATCGTGTTCATTATAATATACATTAGCATACGAGACTGTTGCAACAAGGTAACAAGTGGGAACCAGGAAAGGAAATGTACCACTAAATAACGCTCACACGTTAGTGTAATTTAGTTTATATTTCGTTCGTGCCATTTCCTCTTCGTAGGAAAGGAAGTAAGGTGAGCGTTTGTTTAGGAGAAAGTATTCAGAGTTGTTTGCTCCATCATTGACTTACCCAAGTCATGACACATTTCAACCATCCTGAGATAACAGAATTTCTAAAGTGTGCATTGCCAGGCCTGCTGTGTCCAGGTCACAGCTGGATTGTGACTCTCATGGGAGTGAAGT
Organism: Cherax quadricarinatus; assembly: GCF_038502225.1. Classification (NCBI taxonomy): domain Eukaryota; kingdom Metazoa; phylum Arthropoda; class Malacostraca; order Decapoda; family Parastacidae; genus Cherax; species Cherax quadricarinatus. The sequence continues at coordinate 676,177 of NC_091391.1, forward strand.
TGGCCAGGCAGGTTAGTTTCTGCTGTCTCTTACCTCCAGGACACTGGATTGTGGCTCTCATGGGAGTGAAGTTGGCCAGGCAGGTTAGTTTCTGCTGTCTCTTACCTCCAGGATGCTGGATTGTGGCTCTCATGGGAGTGAAGTTGGCCAGGCAGGTTAGTTTCTGCTGTCTCTTACCTCCAGGATGCTGGATTGTGGCTCTCATGGGAGTGAAGTTGGCCAGGCAGGTTAGTTTCTGCTGTCTCTTACCTCCAGGATGCTGGATTGTGGCTCTCATGGGAGTGAAGTTGGCCAGGCAGGTTAGTTTCTGCTGTCTCTTACCTCCAGGATGCTGGATTGTGGCTCTCATGGGAGTGAAGTTGGCCAGGCAGGTTAGTTTCTGCTGTCTCTTACCTCCAGGATGCTGGATTGTGGCTCTCATTGGAGTGAAGTTGGCCAGGCAGGTTAGTTTCTGCTGTCTCTTACCTCCAGGATGCTGGATTGTGGCTCTCATGGGAGTGAAGTTGGCCAGGCAGGTTAGTTTCTGCTGTCTCTTACCTCCAGGACACTGGATTGTGGCTCTCATGGGAGTGAAGTTGGCCAGGCAGGTTAGTTTCTGCTGTCTCTTACCTCCAGGACACTGGATTGTGGCTCTCATGGGAGTGAAGTTGGCCAGGCAGGTTAGTTTCTGCTGTCTCTTACCTCCAGGACACTGGATTGTGGCTCTCATGGGAGTGAAGTTGGCCAGGCAGGTTAGTTTCTGCTGTCTCTTACCTCCAGGACACTGGATTGTGGCTCTCATGGGAGTGAAGTTGGCCAGGCAGGTTAGTTTCTGCTGTCTCTTACCTCCAGGACACTGGATTGTGGCTCTCATGGGAGTGAAGTTGGCCAGGCAGGTTAGTTTCTGCTGTCTCTTACCTCCAGGACACTTTCTCAGATGACTCTCTATATACTGTAGATGTGAGATGTTCCTCAGTTATTTGAAGCAGTGTGGAGAACTCACAGAGTGAGAGAGATTATCTCGTCTCACTGTCGTGGAGATACCTAACTCAGTGTGATCAAAATGGTTTTGAAAACCCACAGGTTGAAGAATTAAGACACTTGTTTCACCAGCCAGTGGTTTCTTCAGTCTAATACATAGAATAACAGAGGAGGAGTATGTGGTAATCAGTCCTTTAGCCTGGAGTCGATGTGTTCAGTCCACCAGTCTTGATAGGATCGTCAGGAAACGGGACAAACGTTTCCTGACGTGGGTCTTACTCATATGGTGGCCCACAGTTGGAGCTTTTCGTCATCTGACCAAGACCTTCCACTGGCTCACCTCTTTAAAAAGATAAGGGTATGTTGTATAGTATATGTGAGACGAACTTGTACACAAGTCAGGTGAGGAGGTTACCTGGAGGTTATTCCGGGGATCAACGCCCCCGCGGCCCGGTCCATGACCAGGCCTCCCGATGGATCAGGGCCTGATCAACTAGGCTGTTACTGCTGGCCGCACGCAGTCCAACGTACGAGCCACAGCCCGGCTGATCCGGCACTGACTTTAGGTATCTGTCCAGCTCTCTCTTGAAGGCAGCCAGGGGTTTATTGGCAATTCCCCTAATGCTTGATGGGAGGCTGTTGAACAGTTTTGGGCTCCGGACACTTATGGTGTTTTCTCTTAGTGTACCAATGGCGCCTCTACTTTTTATTGGGGGCATTTTGCATCGCCTGCCCAGTCTTTTACTTTCGTAGGGAGTGATTTCTGTGTGCAGATTTGGGACCATTCCTTCCAAGATTTTCCAAGTGTAGATTATGATATATCTCTCCCTCCTGCGTTCCAACGAGTACAAGTCAAGTGCTTCCAAGCGTTCCCAGTAGTTAAGGTGCTTGACAGAACTTATACGTGCAGTAAAGGATCTCTGTACACTCTCTAGATCTGCGATTTCACCTGCTTTGTATGGAGATGTTAATGTACAGCAGTATTCCAGCCTAGAGAGAACAAGTGATTTGAAAAGGATCATCATGGGCTTGGCATCTCTCGTTTTGAAAGTTCTCATTATCCATCCTATCATTTTCTTTGCACGTGCGATCGTGGCACTGTTGTGATCCTTGAAAGTGAGATCCTCAGACATTACTACTCCCAGGTCCTTTACATTATTTTTCCGCTCTATTGTATGGCCGGAGTCTGTAGTATACTCTGTTCTAGTTATTATCTCCTCCAGTTTTCCATAACGGAGTAGTTGGAATTTGTCCTCATTGAACATCATATTGTTTACCGTTGCCCACTGGAAAACTTTGTTTATATCTTCTTGGAGGTTAACCGCGTCCTCAGCAGATGACAGCCTCATGCAGATCCTAGTATCATCCGCAAAGGATGATACGGTGCTGTGGTGTATATCTCTGTTTATGTCTGATATGAGGATAAGGAATAAGATGGGGGCGAGTACTGTGCCTTGTGGAACAGAGCTCTTCACTATGGCAGCCTCCGATTTAACTCTGTTGACCACTACTCTTTGTGTTCGATTTGTTAGGAAGTTGAAGATCCATCTCCCCACTTTCCCAGTTATTCCTTTAGCACGTATTTTATGGGCTATTACGCCATGATCGCATTTGTCAAATGCTTTTGCAAAGTCTGTGTATATACATCTGCATTCTGATTTTCTTCCAGTGCATCCAAGGCCATGTCATAGTGATCCAGTAGTTGTGAGAGGCAGGAGCGACCTGCCCTGAACCCATGTTGCCCTGGATTGTGCAGATTTTGGGAATCCAGGTGATTTGCAATCCTGCTTCTTAGCACTCTTTCAAAGATTTTTATGATGTGGGACGTCAGAGCTATTGGTCTATAGTTCTTAGCTAATGCTTTGCTGCCACCTTTATGGAGTGGGGCTATATCCGTTGTTTTAAGTGACTGTGGAATTTCACCCATGTCCAAGCTCCTCCTCCATGGTGTACTTAGGGCACGCGAGAGGGGTTTCTTGCAGTTCTTAATGAAAACAGAGTTCCACGAGTCTGGGCCCGGGGCTGACTGCATAGGCATGTTGTCAATGGCTTTTTCGAAATCTATCGGAGTTAGGGTAATGTCGGAAATCTGGCATACATTTATGGAGTTTTGAGGCTCATTCATGAAGAAATCATTTGGGTCGTCGATCCTCAGACCGATTAGTGGTTCACTAAACACAGAGTCGTACTGGGATTTCAATATTTCACTCATTTCCTTGTTGTCATCTGTGTAAGTCCCATCCTGTCTGAGTAAGGGCCCGATACTAGATGTGGTATTTGCCTTGTTTTTGGCATATGAAAAGAAATATTTTGAATTTCTTTCAATTTCACTAATAGCTTTAAGCTCCTCCTGCCTCTCCTGGTTCCTGTAAGAGTCATTTAGCTTAAGTTCGATAGTTTCCACTTCCCTGGTCAGCGCCTCCTTTCGTATATCAGATATTCTAGCACTCCTGAGGAGCTCAGTGACTCTTCGTCGTCTTCTGTAGAGGGAGCGTCTTTTTCTCTCCAGTTTACTCCTGCTCTTCTTCTTTCTTAGGGGAATATGCCTAGAACATGCTTCGGCTACCAGGAAGTTGATCCTTTCAAGGCACTGGTTTGGATCCATGTCATTTAAGATATCTTCCCAACATGTTTCGTTTAGGACATGGTTTACCTGGTCCCAGTTGATGTTCTTGTTGTTGAAGTTGTATTTTGTGAAGACACCTTCACAGGTACATGCATTCTGTTGTTCAGGACCCCTATGCATGTACGTCTGGACTTCGATTAGATTGTGATCGGAATTAGTTGTTTTTGATATTCTTATGTCTCTTATCAGGTCCTCATTATTTGTAAAGATAAGGTCAAGTGTGTTTTCTAGTCTTGTTGGCTCCACTATCTGCTGGCTTAAGGTGTGTTTTTCTCAGAGACTTAGTAGCTCATGTGTGTGTGACCTTTCATCTGCGCTACCTCTGGGGATTGTTTCAGCTATAACATTATTTGCTACATTCTTCCATTTTGTATGCCTTAGGTTGAAATCACCAAGCAGTAAGATGTTTGGGGATGGAGCTGGAAGGTTTTCCAAACAGTAATCGATTTTCAGTAGCTGTTCCTTGAACTGTTGTGAGGTTGCATCTGGTGGCTTGTATACAACCACAATGACTAGGTTTTGGTTCTCGATCTTTATTGATAGAACTTCAACTACCTCATTTGTGGTGTTCAGCAACTCCGTGCAGATAAGGGACTCTTTGACATACAGGCCAACCCCCCCTTGTTGCCTGTTTTTTCTGTCATATCTAAAAAAGGTTGTAACCACTTATCCATATTTCACTGTCAAAGTGATCTTTTGTGTGAGTCTCTGTGAAGGCTGCAAACATTGCATTAGACTCCACTAGAAGTCCACTGATAAAAGATATTTTGTTGTTGGTGGATGGCTTAAGGCCCTGTATATTAGCAAATATGAACGAGGTTGTATTCTGTGTTTGTTGGGGGGATTTTGTTATTGGCATCAGTAGTTGTAATTCTGGAGGGCCATGGGTGGCCACTGGCTGCGCCTCCAGTCCAACAAGGCTCCAAGGTGGTCCACTATTTTTGTTATTTTCTTCCATTTTCTTTTTTCGTTTCCTGCCACTAAAAAATCACCTGGAGTTGGGTTGTCGTAGCTACTGTTGTTTGTCTGGTGGGGTCTGTGCCTCCTGGTCCCTTTTAGATGGTATGCAGGGCAGTTAATGTTGTAACACTGCTTCTGGAGGACCGAGGAGTGGCACATTTTTGGGTGAAAGAAAGTACAGGAAGAACGACACACTCCTTTAGACAGGAGGTCGCTACATTTTTTGGGATGGTCAAAGTTGCATGTCCCATTTTTTTCCCCTGTTATTCCATGCTTACAGATGCCCCAAGCATAATATTTGCACAAATTCACCTTTGGTTGAGAATTGTTGGGAGGTGTGTTGTCAATTTCTGCAGGTTCTGGGACTGCACTATAATCCTCAGTATCCAAGCCAGGGCCACCCCGTCCTGGATTCCATCTACTTTCCCCAGTAGAGGAAGAAGGAGGAGACTCCTCTCCAACATCTGTACTGTGAGCCACGGTCTTGTACAGTGATGGTTGTATATTTACGGTTTTAGATGGTTGTATATTTACTGTTTTGTGGTGTTTTGAGGAGGAGGAGGAGGCGGCGGCGTCACCATTGGATAAATCCACTAGTATAAGTGGATCATGCTTCTAAGTAAGTTTATTCAGGTATACACAAATGTATAGAATATAATACATAGCAGCATATGTATAAAGAACCTGGGATAACACAGAAAAGTCAGACACACTGACTTATTTCCGCTGGTGTCCTTATAATACCTTATTATACTATAAAGGTCAGACAGACGTTGAAATCCTCGTATTTAACGTTATACTTTCTTCTTGTGTGCAGTTGTCAACAGTATTGTGCAGTAAATAATTGATAATAACATTTATAAGCAGCGTCCGTGTCCAAGTCTCGCTGTAAGTTCTCTCCTCGAGGCCTCGAGACGCTGTAAGTTCTCTCCTTGAGGCCTCGAGACGCAGATGGATCGGCTGGGGCACTGCCACGTATTGACAGTATATCGCCTCTCATGGAAATCAAACGCATGTATATTGTCTCGGTATCTTTATTGGAGACGTTTCGCCCACCAGTGGCTTTATCAGTGTAATACAAGGAGATAATGTGAAGGATTATACACCAAAATATGAGGTAATCAGTCCCTCAGTCTTGGTGTTGGTGAAGACCACTGTACTCTTAAAGTAAGTGAAGCAGTCACGAAGTTCGGTCTAGCTCCAGGACCGGACCTACAGAACTCACTCATGGAAAAGGGTCTTTGGGTAAGCATCATACCGAGCACATCTCCTGAGACGCACATCAACCAGATAACTGCTGCAGCATACGGGCGCCTGGCAAACCTCAGAATATGCAGCACCAGTTCGGAACCCACACCTGGTCAAACACGTCAAGAAATTACAGAAAGTGCAAAGGTTTGCAACAAGACTAGTCCCGGAGCTGAGGGATTGTTAAGAGAACTCAATCTGAGAACACTGGAAGGGAGAGGGACGTAATAACGTTAAATACTGAGAGAAATTGACAAAGTGGATAGGGACAGGATGTTCCAGAGATGTGACACAGAAACAAGAGGTCACAACTGGAAGTTGAAGACTCGGATGAGTCACAGGGATGTTAGGAAGTATTTCTTCAGTCATAGAGTTAAGAAGTGGATCTATACATTGCTTTAAGAGGTATGATATAGCTCATGGACCAGGAGAGAGAGGACCTAGTAGATACCAGTGAAGAAGCGGGGCCAGGAACTGTGACTCGACCCCTGCAACCGAAATAGGCCAAGTGTCTGTCGGCAAGTGCCTTTGCCCACTAGTAACTACTACTGCTGATATCACTTACAATGGTAGTAATTATTGCATATTAAACCTGGCATGTGTGATTATCACCCAGCACTGCCTCACCCACCCACCCACCCACAGCACCAACCCACCGCCTCCAGCACATGGTGGTGGGTTGGTGCTGGTGGGCGGCAACCCGGACCGCCCTTACTCTGTTTCGTGATGCGTTCTTCAGGTTGATGACATCCCTCTAGCCCCGTCCCTCTAGCCCCGTCCCTCTAGCCCCGTCCCTCTAGCCCCGTCCCTCTAGCCCCGTCACTCTAGCCCCGTCACTCTAGCCCCGTCACTCTAGCCCCGTCACTCTAGCCCCGTCACTCTAGCCCCGTCACTCTAGCCCCGTCACTCTAGCCCCGTCACTCTAGCCCCGTCACTCTAGCCCCGTCACTCTAGCCCCGTCACTCTAGCCCCGTCACTCTAGCCCCGTCACTCTAGCCCCGTCCCTCTAGCCCCGTCCCTCTAGCCCCGTCCCTCTAGCCCCGTCCCTCTAGCCCCGTCCCTCTAGCCCCGTCCCTCTAGCCCCGTCCCTCTAGCCCCGTCCCTCTAGCCCCGTCCCTCTAGCCCCGTCCCTCTAGCCCCGTCCCTCTAGCCCCGTCCCTCTAGCCCCGTCCCTCTAGCCCCGTCCCTCTAGCCCCGTCCCACTAGCCCCGTCCCACTAGCCCCGTCCCTCTAGCCCCGTCCCTCTAGCCCCGTCCCTCTAGCCCCGTCCCTCTAGCCCCGTCCCTCTAGCCCCGTCCCTCTAGCCCCGTCCCTCTAGCCCCGTCCCTCTAGCCCCGTCCCTCTAGCCCCGTCCCTCTAGCCCCGTCCCTCTAGCCCCATCCCTCCCTCTTTCCACCTTACTCCCTCTCTCCATCTACCTGGCTGGTCACCTTGGTCACGGTGCACCCAGGTTCGAGTCCCGATTCCTTGAAATACATTACGTTTAGTCGCTTCCGGAGGTTAGCGCCCCGCGGCCCGGTCTCAGACCAGGTCTCCTGGTTACTGGTAGTACCTGCAGCGCACTCACCAGGTCTCCTGGTTACTGGTACCTGCAGCACACTCACCAGGTCTCCTGGTTACTGGTAGTACCTGCAGCACACTCACCAGGTCTCCTGGTTACTGGTAGTACCTGCAACACACTCACCAGGTCTCCTGGTTACTGGTAGTGCCTGCAGCACACTCACCAGGTCTCCTGGTTACTGGTAGTACCTGCAGCACACTCACAAGGTCTCCTGGTTACTGGTAGTGCCTGCAGCACACTCACCAGGTCTCCTGGTTACTGGTAGTACCTGCAACACACTCACCAGGTCTCCTGGTTACTGGTAGTACCTGCAACACACTCACCAGGTCTCCTGGTTACTGGTAGTACCTGCAGCACACTCACCAGGTCTCCTGGTTACTGGTAGTACCTGCAGCACACTCACCAGGTCTCCTGGTTACTGGTAGTACCTGCAACACACTCACCAGGTCTCCTGGTTACTGGTAGTACCTGCAGCACACTCACCAGGTCTCCTGGTTACTGGTAGTACCTGCAACACACTCACCAGGTCTCCTGGTTACTGGTAGTACCTGCAGCACACTCACCAGGTCTCCTGGTTACTGGTAGTACCTGCAACACACTCACCAGGTCTCCTGGTTACTGGTAGTACCTGCAACACACTCACCAGGTCTCCTGGTTACTGGTAGTACCTGCAGCGCACTCACCAGGTCTCCTGGTTACTGGTAGTACCTGCAGCACACTCACCAGGTCTCCTGGTTACTGGTAGTACCTGCAGCACACTCACCAGGTTTCCTGGTTACTGGTAGTACCTGCAGCACACTCACCAGGTTTCCTGGTTACTGGTAGTACCTGCAGCGCACTCACCAGGACTCCTGGTTACTGGTAGTACCTGCAGCACACTCACCAAGTCTCCTGGTTACTGGTAGTACCTGCAGCACACTCACCAGGTCTCCTGGTTACTGGTAGTACCTGCAGCGCACTCACCAGGTCTCCTGGTTACTGGTAGTACCTGCAGCACACTCACCAGGTCTCCTGGTTACTGGTAGTACCTGCAGCACACTCACCAGGTCTCCTGGTTACTGGTAGTACCTGCAGCACACTCACCAGGTCTCCTGGTTACTGGTAGTACCTGCAGCGCACTCACCAGGTCTCCTGGTTACTGGTAGTACCTGCAGCGCACTCACCTCACAACTGATGTCAGGGATCCATCCCCAGTACCGGAGGAGACATTAGGATGTGTTCCCTTAAGACACCTGCTGTCGGTGTACACCTAACAGTAAGTAGGTACCTTGGGTTAGTCACCTTACACCTGCTGCCACTGTTCACCTATGTGTAAAATAGGTACCTGGATGTTAGTGGACTGGTGTGGGTCGCATCCTGGGTGTTAGTGGACTGGTGTGGGTCACATCCTGGGTGTTAGTGGACTGGTGTGGGTCGCATCCTGGATGTTAGTGGACTGGTGTGGGTCGCATCCTGGGTGTTAGTGGACTGGTGTGGGTCGCATCCTGGGTGTTAGTGGACTGGTGTGGGTCGCATCCTGGATGTTAGTGGACTGGTGTGGGTCGCATCCTGGGTGTTAGTGGACTGGTGTGGGTGGCATCCTGGGTGTTAGTGGACTGGTGTGGGTCGCATCCTGGATGTTAGTGGACTGGTGTGGGTGGCATCCTGGATGTTAGTGGACTGGTGTGGGTGGCATCCTGGGTGTTAGTGGACTGGTGTGGGTCGCATCCTGTGTGTTAGTGGACTGGTGTGGGTCGCATCTTGGGTGTTAGTGGACTGGTGTGGGTTGCATCCTGGGTGTTAGTGGACTGGTGTGGGTGGCATCCTGGGTGTTAGTGGACTGGTGTGGGTCACATCCTGGGTGTTAGTGGACTGGTGTGGGTCACATCCTGGGTGTTAGTGGACTGGTGTGGGTCACATCCTGGGTGTTAGTGGACTGGTGTGGGTCACATCCTGGGTGTTAGTGGACTGGTGTGGGTAGCATCCTGGGTGTTAGTGGACTGGTGTGGGTCACATCCTGGGTGTTAGTGGACTGGTGTGGGTCACATCCTGGGTGTTAGTGAACTGGTGTGGGTGGCATCCTGGGTGTTAGTGGACTGGTGTGGGTCACATCCTGGGTGTTAGTGGACTGGTGTGGGTCACATCCTGGGTGTTAGTGGACTGGTGTGTGTCACATCCTGGGTGTTAGTGGACTGGTGTGGGTCACATCCTGGGTGTTAGTGGACTGGTGTGGGTCACATCCTGGGTGTTAGTGGACTGGTGTGGGTCACATCCTGGGTGTTAGTGGACTGGTGTGGGTCACATCCTGGGTGTTAGTGGACTGGTGTGGGTAGCATCCTGGGTGTTAGTGGACTGGTGTGGGTCACATCCTGGGTGTTAGTGGACTGGTGTGGGTAGCATCCTGGGTGTTAGTGGACTGGTGTGGGTCACATCCTGAGTGTTAGTGGACTGGTGTGGGTCACATCCTGGGTGTTAGTGGACTGGTGTGGGTCACATCCCGGGTGTTAGTGGACTGGTGTGGGTCACATCCTGGGTGTTAGTGGACTGGTGTGGGTCACATCCCGGGTGTTAGTGGACTGGTGTGGGTCACATCCTGGGTGTTAGTGGACTGGTGTGGGTCACATCCCGGGTGTTAGTGGACTGGTGTGGGTCACATCCTGGGTGTTAGTCGACTGGTGTGGGTGGCATCCTGGGTGTTAGTGGACTGGTGTGGGTGGCATCCTGGGGAACAAGATTAAGGACCACAATGGAAATAAGTTAGACAGTCCTCGATGACGCACTGACTTTCTTGGGTTATCCTGGGTGGCTAACCCTCCGGGGTTAAAAATCCCAACGAAATCTTATCTTATCCCCGTTTTTCATAAGAAGAATCTCGTACCTACCAAGCCTCCCGTGTTTGAGTAATTTCTGCGTGCTGGTTTGAGATCAGTCCCTCCATTATCATCTAGGTGTCGATTATGATGCATCTTTGTCGCCTTTAGTCTAAGGAGTACCATTTCACAGCCTTCCAAGCGATCCCAGTGGTTTAGGTGCCTGTCTGGGTTTATAAGACCCGTGTGAAGGGTTTATCTATACAGTGGACCCCCGGTTAACGATATTTTTTCACTCCAGAAGTATGTTCAGGTGCCAGTACTGACCGAATTTGTTCCCATAAGAAATATTGTGAAGTAGATTAGTCCATTTCAGACCCCCAAACATACACGTACAAACGCACTTACATAAATACACTTACATAATTGGTCGCATTCGGAGGTAATCGTTAACCGGGGGTCCACTGTATTTCCAATTTCGTCTATCATGTGTGAGTGAGTTTGTGTGTCAGTCTATTATACACATGTCATAATATATTCTGCCCCATTATTATTAATAACTAGTGTATATAATCCTACCATGATAATATACATCAAGTTAATTGTTACTTTTGTCCTGTTTAATATACCTGTTATATTTAAATTACTTAGATAATGTTGATGTTGATGTAAGTTCTGTTTTTCTAGGGGTCTTCCGAATCAGAAAAGGTTTGTGAATCATTATTAATGTTGTTACTAATCCGCCTGTGATGCATTCTGGCAGTTATAATGCTCGTTAACTACCCCTAGAGTAGTTAGTGCTGACGCTATACCACTAACAACCAAACACGCCACTAATTAGATCAGTAGTGGGGCTGGTTGGGCACTTACAGGCTTGTGATATGTGCCACTTTCCTTGTGGGAACTGAAGATTGACGACAGTGACAGGTGAAGATGATCATGGGTACGGTAACACTGTCACCTTCCTTACCTATGTCTGCCACCAGTAGACTTAGCCAGTGCCTGCCAGCAGTAGTCTCGTCCACTGTCTACACTACCTACATGGTGTACCCCACTACCTACATGGTGCACCTCACTACCTACATGGTGTACCACACTACCTACATGGTGTACCACACTACCTACATGGTGTACCACACTACCTACATGGTGTACCACACTACCTACATGGTGTACCCCACTACCTACATGGTGCACCACACTACCTACATGGTGCACCTCACTACCTACATGGTGTACCCCACTACCTACATGGTGCACCTCACTACCTACATGGTGTACCACACTACCTACATGGTGTACCACACTACCTACATGGTGTACCACACTACCTACATGGTGTACCACACTACCTACATGGTGTACCCCACTACCTACATGGTGCACCACACTACCTACATGGTGCACCTCACTACCTACATGGTGTACCACACTACCTACATGGTGCACCTCACTACCTACATGGTGTACCCCACTACCTACATGGTGCACCTCACTACCTACATGGTGTACCACACTACCTACATGGTGTACCACACTACCTACATGGTGTACCACACTACCTACATGGTGTACCACACTACCTACATGGTGTACCACACTACCTACATGGTGTACCCCACTACCTACATGGTGTACCACACTACCTACATGGTGTACCACACTACCTACATGGTGCACCTCACTACCTACATGGTGTACCCCACTACCTACATGGTGCACCACACTACCTACATGGTGCACCTCACTACCTACATGGTGTACCACACTACCTACATGGTGCACCTCACTACCTACATGGTGTACCCCACTACCTACATGGTGCACCTCACTACCTACATGGTGTACCACACTACCTACATGGTGTACCACACTACCTACATGGTGTACCACACTACCTACATGGTGTACCACACTACCTACATGGTGTACCACACTACCTACATGGTGTACCCCACTACCTACATGGTGTACCACACTACCTACATGGTGTACCACACTACCTACATGGTGTACCCCACTACCTACATGGTGTACCACACTACCTTCATGGTGCACCTCACTACCTACATGGTGTACCACACTACCTACATGGTGCAGCACACTACCTACATGGTGCAGCACACTACCTACATGGTGCACCTCACTACCTACATGGTGTACCACACTACCTACATGGTGCAACACACTACCTACATGGTGCAACACTACCTACATGGTGTACCACACTACCTACATGGTGCAGCACACTACCTACATGGTGCAGCACACTACCTACATGGTGCACCTCACTACCTACATGGTGTACCACACTACCTACATGGTGCAACACACTACCTACATGGTGCAACACTACCTACATGGTGTACCACACTACCTACATGGTGCACCACACTACCTACATGGTGCACCACACTACCTACATGGTGCACCACACTACATGATGGACCACTACCTACATGGTGCAACACACTACCTACATGGTGCAACACACTACCTACATGGTGCAACACTACCTACATGGTGTACCACACTACCTACATGGTGCACCACACTACCTACATGGTGCACCACACTACCTACATGGTGCACCACACTAACTACATGATGGACCACTACCTACATGGTGCAACACACTACCTACATGGTGCAACACACTACCTACATGGTGCACCACACTACCTACATGGTGCAACACACTACCTACATGGTGCACCACACTACCTACATGGTGCACCACACTACCTACATGGTGCACCACACTACCTGCATGGTGCACCACACTACCTACATGGTGCAACACACTACCTACATGGTGCAACACACTACCTACATGGTGCAACACACTACCTACATGGTGCACCACACTACCTACATGGTGCACCACACTACCTACATGGTGCAACACACTACCTACATGGTGCACCACACTACCTACATGGTGCAACACACTACCTACATGGTGCACCACACTACCTACATGGTGCACCACACTACCTACATGGTGCAACACACTACCTACATGGTGCACCACACTACCTACATGGTGCAACACACTACCTACATGGTGCACCACACTACCTACATGGTGCAACACACTACCTACATGGTGCACCACACTACCTACATGGTGCAACACACTACCTACATGGTGCACCACACTACCTACATGGTGCACCACACTACCTACATGGTGCAACACACTACCTACATGGTGCACCACACTACCTACATGGTGCAACACACTACCTACATGGTGCACCACACTACCTACATGGTGCACCACACTACCTACATGGTGCAACACACTACCTACATAGTGCATCACACTAACTACATGATGGACCACTACCTGCATGGTGCACCACACTACCTACATGGTGCAACACACTACCTACATGGTGCACCACACTACCTACATGGTGCAACACACTACCTACATGGTGCACCACACTACCTACATGGTGCAACACACTACCTACATGGTGTACCACACTACCTACATGGTGTACCACACTACCTACATGGTGTACCATACTACCTACATGGTGCACCACACTACCTACATGGTGCACCACACTACCTACATGGTGCAGAACACTACCTACATGGTGCAACACACTACCTACATGGTGCACCACACTACCTACATGGTGCACCACACTACCTACATGGTGCACCACACTACCTAAATGGTGTACCACACTACCTACATGGTGCAACACTACCTACATGGTGCACCACACTACCTACATGGTGCACCACACTACCTACATGGTGCACCACACTACCTACATGGTGCACCACACTACCTACATAGTGCATCACACTAACTACATGATGGACCACTACCTGCATGGTGCAACACTACCTACATGGTGTACCACACTACCTGCATGGTGTACCACACTACCTACATGGTGTACCACACTACCTACATGGTGTACCACACTACCTACAAGGTGTACCACACTACCTACAAGGTGTACCACACTACCTACATGGTGTACCACACTACCTACATGGTGTACCACACTACCTACATGGTGTACCACAGTACCTACATGGTGTACCACACTACCTACATGGTGTACCACACTACCTACATGGTGTACCACACTACCTACATAGTGCAACACTATCTACATGGTGTACCACACTACCTACAAGGTGTACCACACTACCTACATGGTGTACCACACTACCTACATGGTGTACCACACTACCTACATGGTGTACCACACTACCTACATGGTGTACCACACTATCTACATGGTGTACCACACTATCTACATGGTGTACCACACTATCTACATGGTGTACCACACTACCTGCATGGTGTACCACACTACCTACATGGTGCACCACACTACCTACATGGTGTACCACACTACCTACATAGTGCATCACACTATCTACATGGTGTACCACACTACCTACATGGTGCACCACACTACCTACATGGTGCACCACACTACCTACATGGTGCACCACACTACCTACATGGTGCACCACACTACCTACATGGTGCACCACACTACCTACATAGTGCATCACACTACCTACATGGTGAACCACACTAACTACATGGTGTACCACTACCTACATGGTGTACCACACTACCTACATGGTGCACCACACCACCTACATGGTGCACCACACTACCTACTTGGTGTACCACACTACCTACATGGTGCACCACACTACCTACATGGTGCACCACACCACCTACATGGTGCACCACACCACCTACATGGTGCACCACACCACCTACATGGTGCACCACACCACCTACATAGTGCACCACACTACCTACATGGTGCACCACATTACCTACATGGTGCACCACACCACCTACATGATGCACCACACCACCTACATGGTGCACCACACTACCTACATGGTGCAACACACTACCTACATGGTGCACCACACTACCTGCATGGTTCACCACACTACCTACATGGTGCACCACACTACCTGCATGGTTCACCACACTTACATGGAGCACCACACCACCTACATGGTGCACCACACTACCTAGATGGTGCACCACACTACCTACATGGTGCACCACACTACCTACATGGTGCAAAACACTACCTACATGGTGCACCACACTACCTACATGGTGCACCACACTACCTACATGGTGCACCACACTACCTACATGGTGCACCACACTACCTACATGGTGCACCACACTACCTACATGGCGCACCACACTACCTACATGGTGCACCACACTACCTACATGGTGCACCACACTACCTACATAGTGCACCACACTACCTACATGGCGCACCACACTACCTACATGGTGCACCACACTACCTACATGGTGCACCACACTACCTACATGGTGCACCACACTACCTACATGGTGCACCACACTACCTACATGGCGCACCACACTACCTACATGGCGCACCACACTACCTACATGGTGCACCACACTACCTACATGGTGCACCACACTACCTACATGGTGCACCACACTACCTACATGGTGCACCACACTACCTACATGGTGCACCACACTACCTACATAGTGCACCACACTACCTACATGGCGCACCACACTACCTACATGGCGCACCACACTACCTACATGGTGCACCACACTACCTACATGGTGCACCACACTACCTACATGGTGCACCACACCACCTACATGGCGCACCACACCACCTACATGGCGCACCACACCACCTACTTGGTGCACCACACCACCTACATGGTGTACCACACTACCTACATGGTGTACCACACTACCTACATGGTGTACCACACCACCTACATGGTGCACCACACTACCTACATGGTGCACCACACTACCTACATGGTGCACCACACTACCTACATGGTGCACCACACTACCTACATGGTGCACCACACTACCTACATGGTGCACCACACTACCTACATGGTGCACCACTCTCTCCTAGATGAAGGCTGACACTGCTATAGTTGCCATGACAACATCACGTCCTTACGAGACAAACAACCACGTAATCTCTCACCCTAACAAGCATGCACTTGGTTCCATGGGACTGTCTTGACGTGGTGTGCAAGCCTCTTGTACTGCTCCTTACTCACGGTCTTCACGGTTCTTCCATTTGTTAACCATGTATACACTAACTTTGCCAGCTAGTCTTCTATACATTTAAAGTATACCAGAGGTAGAATATACCAGCGTGTGTTGTTAATATGTGTAGTTTATGGATTTAGTGAAATTCCTGACAAAGACCAGTAAAGTGAGGGTATATAATGCTGAAGAGTGAATCGAGAAGTAGAGTTGAACAAGTGGAGTGTGACTGCTAAATGGAATAATCAAATGCTTGAAAAGTAGGTTGGGACAGCGGGCTTACTGTAGTGCTTGTCTATGTAGTTTTATTTATTGTCTGGTGAGAGTCTGGCCAGCACTTGTGAAATTAAGAACGAAGTTCGTTTGTATGTGATGGTGTTAATGTTAGAGCAGACTCGAAGCACAGACTAATGTGCCCTTTTGCTTCCTTCATATCTAACAACTTCATCAGTTGGGTTTCGTGTTTCGTTGAATGGGAGAGAGGAGCTCACGACTACGTTTTGTTATAAGCTTCTCTCTCCTATGTACAGGTTATTGGTGTATTGTTCAAGTCAGGGTATTGTGGCTTTTGGTTCTTTAGTACTGGTATTATTGACGTCATCCCACTGACAGGCATTTGTGTTTGTTGAACCTCGAGTTCAGGTTCTTGAAGGTTAATCCCTTGTATAACTTTTCACAAGCTCCACATGGGATCACGTAGATGCCGACAGCCATGTTCTAATTATGATTCCTCTTTTATTTGAAAATATGGTAGCAATCCTGTTAGTTTTGAAGAGGTTATTGCTTGTGTTGACAGGTAGAACGTTGAAACTCTTGGGGGCTGGATTTTTTCTGGCAGTGTAGAGTATCTTCTCCACTCTTATCCAGTCATTAATAAAGCGTTACGGGTTAGCAAAGCTCAGGGAAGACATTACTGATTTAGTCCCATTCTTCCTGAAGGAATGTAGAAGTCTTTTGAGGTCTTAGGAAGACACGAGTCCCTCTTCGGACTCTTGTTGATTACAAGTACAGAAACACATATCAGAGAAATGACATGAAGAATGAAATACGTACAGTATATGGGTATGATGTCCAAGCATTATATTGATAAAGCCACTGGGTGGCAAGACGTCTATAAGATACCCAGATGTTGCACAAGACTCTTATTCTATATTTTGTCGGTACTGGAAATCACTGATATACATTATTCAGATAGATGGTAAACTAGTTGTGAAAGTATCAGACATACAGAGTAGGATGTGCTTGGAAGCTGCTGTGATTGCCATAACTTGCACCGTTACATAGAAACCAGGTTCATTCATTTCAGAAACACTATCTAGACTAATTCTCATTAGATATGACACTACTACATAAAACTATGAAGGAGTATCCAGGTAGGCCTACTGGTCTGACCTAATTTCCACAATATTGGATGATAGGATTTAGTAGTTACATTAAATATAACACTTATCACCCAGCTCTATATCTCCCCTGACTCTCCTCATAATAACCCAGATGGAGACAAAATATCAGGAGGTTAATCTGGATATCTCGGCCACCTTCTGAGGTCCTCTTCAGCAGAAAGGTGTCAAAATATACAGTCAACCTTCTGTCTCCATTGAATTATTATGAATCATTAATAAATGTTAATTACACTCTAGTTATTAAGTTTTTCCTACGTTTATTTACGTCTCTCTCTGAGAACAGATAATGTAAATACTGGAATAAACGTTGTAACAAAATTCTATATACGTTAATATTACGTACGTTAACGTACATAACATTATCATGCAGGAAGATGTTTAATAGAGACAAGTTATACCATAAATTAAGTAAACATCCTGGACGTCACCTGACTAAAAGCAAATCTGATGTTAATTATGAATAAGGTAGATTATAGTGGAAAATTAACGTGTTGCTAGGAGATGGAGGAACTTAGGTACCTCACAACCTTGTGTAAGTGATGCTAGGTACCTGACAACCTTGTGTAAGTGATGCTAGGTACCTGACAACCTTGTGTAAGTGATGCTAGGTACCTGACAACCTTGTGTAAGTGATGCTAGGTACCTGACAACCTTGTGTAAGTGATGCTAGGTACCTGACAACCTTGTGTAAGTGATGCTAGGTACCTGACAACCTTGTGTAAGTGATGCTAGGTACCTCACAACCTTGTGTAAGTTATGCTAGGTACATGACAACCTTGTGTAAGTGATGCTAGGTACCTCACAACCTTGTGTAAGTGATGCTAGGTACCTGACAACCTTGTGTAAGTGATGCTAGGTACCTCGCAACCTTGTGTAAGTGATGTTAGGTACCTCACAACCTTGTGTAAGTGATGCTAGGTACCTGACAACCTTGTGTAAGTGATGCTAGGTACCTCACAACCTTCTGTAAGTGATGCTAGGTACCTCACAACCTTGTGTAAGTGATGCTAGGTACCTGACAACCTTGTGTAAGTGATGCTAGGTACCTGACAACCTTGTGTAAGTGATGCTAGGTACCTGACAACCTTGTGTAAGTGATGCTAGGTACCTGACAACATTGTGTAAGTGATGCTAGGTACCTGACAACCTTGTGTAAGTGATGCTAGGTACCTGACAACCTTGTGTAAGTGATGCTAGGTACCTGACAACCTTGTGTAAGTGACACTAGGTACCTGACAACCTTGTGTAAGTGATGATAGGTACCTCACAACCTTGTGCAAGTGATGCTAGGTACCAGACAACCTTGTGTAAGTGATGCTAGGTACCTGACAACCTTGTGTAAGTGATGCTAGGTATCTGACAACCTTGTGTAAGTGATGCTAGGTACCTCACAACCTTGTGTAAGTGATGCTAGGTACCTCACAACCTTGTGTAAGTGATGCTAGGTACCTGACAACCTTGTGTAAGTGATGCTAGGTACCTGACAACCTTGTACAAGTGTTGCTAGGTACCTCACAACCTTGTATAAGTGATGCTAGGTACTTCACAACCTTGTGTAAGTGATGCTAGGTACCTGACAACCTTGTGTAAGTGATGCTAGGTACCTGACAACCTTGTGTAAGTGATGCTAGGTACCTGACAACCTTGTGTAAGTGATGCTAGGTACCTGACAACCTTGTGTAAGTGATGCTAGGTACCTGACAACCTTGTGTAAGTGATGCTAGGTACCTCACAACCTTGTGTAAGTGATGCTAGGTACCTGACAACCTTGTGTAAGTGATGCTAGGTACCTGACAACCTTGTGTAAGTGTTGCTAGGTACCTCACAACCTTCTGTAAGTGATGCTAGGTACCTCACAACCTTGTGTAAGTGATGCTAGGTACCTCACAACCTTGTGTAAGTGATGCTAGGTACCTGACAACCTTGTGTAAGTGATGCTAGGTACCTCACAACCTTGTGTAAGTGATGCTAGGTACCTGACAACCTTGTGTAAGTGATGCTAGGTACCTGACAACCTTGTGTAAGTGATGCTAGGTACCTGACAACCTTGTGTAAGTGATGCTAGGTACCTGACAACCTTGTGTAAGTGACACTAGGTACCTGACAACCTTGTGTAAGTGATGATAGGTACCTGACAACCTTGTGTAAGTGATGCTAGGTACCTCACAACCTTGTGCAAGTGATGCTAGGTACCAGACAACCTTGTGTAAGTGATACTAGGTACCTCACAAACTTGTGTAAATGATGCTAGGTACGTCACAACCTTGTGTAAGTGATGCTAGGTACCTCACAACCTTGTGTAAGTGATGCTAGGTACCTGACAACCTTGTGTAAGTGATGCTAGGTACCTGACAACCTTGTGTAAGTGATGCTAGGTACCTGACAACCTTGTGTAAGTGATGCTAGGTACCTCACAACTTTGTGTAAGTGATGCTAGGTACCTCGCAACCTTGTGTAAGTGATGCTAGGTACCTCGCAACCTTGTGTAAGTGATGCTAGGTACCTCACAACCTTGTGTAAGTGATGCTAGGTACCTCACAACCTTGTGTAAGTGATGCTAGGTACCTCACAACCTTGTGTAAGTGATGCTAGGTACCTCACAACTTCGTGTAAATGATGCTAGGTACCTGACAACCTTGTGTAAGTGATGCTAGGTACCTGACAACCTTGTGTAAGTGATGCTAGGTACCTGACAACTTTCTGTAAGTGATACTAGGTACCTGACAACCTTGTGTAAGTGATGCTAGGTACCTGACAACCTTGTGTAAGCAATGCTAGGTACCTGACAACCTTGTGTAAGTGATGCTAGGTACCTGACAACCTTGTGTAAGTGTTGCTAGGCACCTCACAACCTTGTGTAAGTGATGCTAGGTACCTCACAACCTTGTGTAAGTGATGCTAGGTACCTGACAACCTTGTGTAAGTGATGCTAGGTACCTCACAACCTTGTGTAAGTGATGCTAGGTACCTGACAACCTTGTGTAAGTGATGCTAGGTACCTGCCAACCTTGTGTAAGTGTTGCTAGGCACCTCACAACCTTGTGTAAGTGATGCTAGGTACCTCACAACCTTGTGTAAGTGATGCTAGGTACCTCGCAACCTTGTGTAAGTGATGCTAGGTACCTCACGACCTTGTGTAAGTGATGCTAGGTACCTCACAACCTTGTGTAAGTGATGCTAGGTACTTCACAACCTTATGTAAGTGATGCTAGGTACCTGACAACCTTGTGTAAGTGATGCTAGGTACCTGACAACCTTGTGTAAGTGATGCTAGGTACCTCACAACCTTGTGTAAGTGATGCTAGGTACCTCACAACCTTGTGTAAGTGATGCTAGGTACCTGACAACCTTCTGTAAGTGATGCTAGGTACCTGACAACCTTGTGTAAGTGATGCTAGGTACGTCACAACCTTGTGTAAGTGATGCTAGGTACCTGACAACCTTGTATAAGTGATGCTAAGTACCTCACAACCTTGTGTAAGTGATGCTAGGTACCTGACAACCTTGTGTAATGATGCTAGGTAACTCACAACCTTGTGTAAGTGATGCTAGGTACCTGACAACCTTGTGCAATTGATGCTAGGTACCTGACAACCTTGTGTAAGTGTTGCTAGGTACCTCACAACCTTGCGTAAGTGTTGCTAGGTACCTCACAACCTTGTGTAAGTGTTGCTAGGTACATCACAACCTTGTGTAAGTGTTGCTAGGTACCTCACAACCTTGTATAAGTGTTGCTAGGTACCTCACAACCTTGTGTAAGTGTTGCTAGGTACCTCACAACCTTCTGTAAGTGTTGCTAGGTACCTCACAACCTTGTTTAAGTGATGCTAGGTACCTCATAACCTTGTGTAAGTGATGCTAGGTACCTCACAACCTTGTGTAAGTGATGCTAGGTACCTCACAACCTTGTGTAAGTGTAGCTAGGTACCTCACAACCTTGTGTAAGTGTTGCTAGGTACCTCACAACCTTGTGTAAGTGATGCTAGGTACCTCACAACCTTGTGTAAGTGATGCTAGGTACCTCACAACCTTGTGTAAGTGTTGCTAGGTACCTCACAAACTTGTGTAAGTGATGCTAGGTACCTCACAACCTTGTGTAAGTGATGCTAGGTACCTGACAACCTTGTGTAAGTGATGCTAGGTACCTGACAACCTTGTGTAAGTGATGCTAGGTACCTGACAACCTTGTGTAAGTGATGCTAGGTACCTGACAACCTTGTGTAAGTGATGCTAGGTACCTGACAACCTTGTGTAAGTGATGCTAGGTACCTGACAACCTTGTGTAAGTGATGCTAGGTACATGACAACCTTGTGTAAGTGATGCTAGGTACCTCACAACCTTGTGTAAGTGATGCTAGGTACCTCACAACCTTGTGTAAGTGATGCTAGGTACCTCACAACCTTGTGTAAGTGATGCTAGGTACCTCACAACCTTGTGTAAGTGATGCTAGGTACCTGACAACCTTGTGTAAGTGTTGCTAGGTACCTCACAACCTTGTGTAAGTGATGCTAGGTACCTCACAACCTTGTGTAAGTGATGCTAGGTACCTGACAACCTTGTGTAAGTGATGCTAGGTACCTCACAACCTTGTGTAAGTGTTGCTAGGTACCTCACAACGTTGTGTAAGTGTTGCTAGGTACCTCACAACCTTGTGTAAGTGTTGCTAGGTACCTCACAACCTTGCGTAAGTGTTGCTAGGTACCTCACAACCTTGTGTAAGTGTTGCTAGGTACATCACAACCTTGTGTAAGTGTTGCTAGGTACCTCACAACCTTGTATAAGTGTTGCTAGGTACCTCACAACCTTGTATAAGTGTTGCTAGGTACCTCACAACCTTGTGTAAGTGTTGCTAGGTACCTCACAACCTTCTGTAAGTGTTGCTAGGTACCTCACAACCTTGTGTAAGTGATGCTAGGTACCTCATAACCTTGTGTAAGTGATGCTAGGTACCTCACAACCTTGTGTAAGTGATGCTAGGTACCTCACAACCTTGTGTAAGTGATGCTAGGTACCTCACAACCTTGTGTAAGTGTTGCTAGGTACCTCACAACCTTGTGTAAGTGTTGCTAGGTACCTCACAACCTTGTGTAAGTGATGCTAGGTACCTCACAACCTTGTGTAAGTGTTGCTAGGTACCTCACAACCTTGTGTAAGTGATGCTAGGTACCTCACAACCTTGTGTAAGTGATGCTAGGTACCTGACAACCTTGTGTAAGTGATGCTAGGTACCTGACAACCTTGTGTAAGTGATGCTAGGTACCTGACAACCTTGTGTAAGTGATGCTAGGTACCTGACAACCTTGTGTAAGTGATGCTAGGTACCTGACAACCTTGTGTAAGTGATGCTAGGTACCTGACAACCTTGTGTAAGTGATGCTAGGTACATGACAACCTTGTGTAAGTGATGCTAGGTACCTCACAACCTTGTGTAAGTGATGCTAGGTACCTCACAACCTTGTGTAAGTGATGCTAGGTACCTCACAACCTTGTGTAAGTGATGCTAGGTACCTCACAACCTTGTGTAAGTGATGCTAGGTACCTGACAACCTTGTGTAAGTGTTGCTAGGTACCTCACAACCTTGTGTAAGTGATGCTAGGTACCTCACAACCTTGTGTAAGTGATGCTAGGTACCTGACAACCTTGTGTAAGTGATGCTAGGTACCTCACAACCTTGTGTAAGTGTTGCTAGGTACCTCACAACGTTGTGTAAGTGTTGCTAGGTACCTCACAACCTTGTGTAAGTGTTGTTAGGTACCTCACAACCTTGTGTAAGTGTTGCTAGGTACCTCACAACCTTGTCTAAGTGTTATGTACCTCACAATCTTGTGTAAGTGATGCTAGGTACCTCACAACCTTGTGCAAGTGTTGCTAGGTACCTCACAACCTTGTGTAAGTGATGCTAGGTACCTCACAACCTTGTGTAAGTGTTGCTAGATACCTCACAACCTTGTGTAAGTGATGCTAGGTACCTCACAACCTTGTGTAAGTGTTGCTAGGTACCTCACAACCTTGTGTAAGTGATGCTAGGTACCTCACAACCTTGTGTATGTGATGCTAGGTACCTCACAACCTTGTGTAAGTGTTGCTAGGTACCTCACAACCTTGTGTAAGTGATGCTAGGTACCTCACAACCTTGTGTAAGTGATGCTAGGTACCTCACAACCTTGTGTAAGTGTTGCTAGGTACCTCACAACCTTGTGTAAGTGTTGCTAGGTACCTCACAACCTTGTGTAAGTGTTGCTAGGTTCCTCACAACCTTGTGTGTGTTGCTAGGTTCCTCACAACCTTGTGTAAGTGTTGCTAGGTACCTCACAACCTTATGCAAGTGTTGCTAGGTACCTTACAACCTTGTGTAAGTGTTGCTAGGTACCTCACAACCTTGTGTTAGTGTTGCTAGGTACCTCACAACCTTGTGTAAGTGTTGCTAGGTACCTCACAACCTTGTGTAAGTGTTGCTAGGTACCTCACAACCTTGTGTAAGTGTTGCTAGGTACCTCACAACCTTGTGTAAGTGTTGCTAGGTATCTCACAACCTTGTGTAAGTGTTGCTAGGTACCTCACAACCTTGTGTAAGTGTTGCTAGGTACCTCACAATCTTGTGTAAGTGTTGCTAGGTACCTCACAACCTTGTGTAAGTGTTGCTAGGTACCTCACAACCTTGTGTAAGTGTTGCTAGGTACCTCACAACCTTGTGTAAGTGTTGCTAGGTACCTCACAACCTTGTGTAAGTGTTGCTAGGTACCTCACAACCTTGTGTAAGTGTTGCTAGTGTGTTAGTAAGAGTCGTGGGTTTGTGTATTCTGGTGGGATTATTTACTTGTGGTTTGAAGAGGAATAGTTCAGAGAACCGACAACATTGATGGACTGACCACGTCGACTCAAGGTTGAGGGACTGATTACCTCAAACTCCCCCTGTTCTTCACCATTCTCCTTCGTAGGGACTGTTGAACTCAGTGTGGAGAAACGTTTCCTAATTAAACCTACCGAAATGTTGCATATGTGTCTAATTTATCTACTTGTGGCTCCTCAGTGAGACACTTGCACAGGTGTCTGTCTTGTGGTTCGTCAAGGTGGCACTTGTAGTCTATGAAGGGCTCTTGATTCAATGATTTGGAACTAGCCACCTTTTTCTTGGATCGAACCTAATTCTTTCGCATTTCCTTGGGGACTGTGTAGCCCATACGTGTCTAACGCTCCCCTATACATGTAATACTCCTTAAGCTTCGCCAGGTAACATTGACGGTTGTCTGGTCTGATGGACTTGGTGTCCCGTGGCTTGGTTGGTAGCGCACTCACCTCACACGCTGAGGTCCGGGGTTCGATCCCCGGTACTGTTAGAAATATTAGGGTGTGTTTCCTTAAGACTTCTGCTGTCAGTGTTCACCTAGCAGTAAGTAGGTACCTGGGTGTTAGTTACCTTACACCTGCTGTCAGTGTTCACCTAGCAGCAAGTAGGTACCTGGGTGTTAGTCACCTTACACCTGCTGTCAGTGTTCACCTAGCAGCAAGTAGGTACCAGGATGTTAGTCACCTTACATCTGCTGTCAGTGTTCACCTAGCAGTAAGTAGGTACCTGGGTGTTAGTTACCTTACACCTGCTGTCAGTGTTCACCTAGCAGTAAGTAGGTACCTGGGTGTTAGTCACCTTACACCTGCTGTCAGTGTTCACCTAGCAGTAAGTAGGTACCTGGGTGTTAGTTACCTTACACCTGCTGTCAGTGTTCACCTAGAAGTAAGTAGGTACCTGGGTGTTAGTCATCTTACACGTGCTGTCAGTGTTCACCTAGCAATAAGTAGGTACCTGGGTGTTAGTCACCTTACTCTTCCTGTCAGTGTTCACCTAGCAATAAGTAGGTACATGGGTGTTAGTTACCTTACACCTACTGTCAGTGTTCACCTAGCAGTAAGTAGGTACCTGGGTGTTAATTACCTTACACCTGCTGTCAGTGTTCACCTAGCAATAAGTAGGTACCTGGGTGTTAGTCACCTTACACTTGCTGTCAGTGTTCACCGAGCAGTAAGTAGGTACCTGGGTGTTAGTCATCTTACACCTGCTGTCAGTGTTCACCTAGCAATAAGTAGGTACCTGGGTGTTAGTCACCTTACTCTTGCTGTCAGTGTTCACCTAGCAGTAAGTAGGTGCCTGGGTGTTAGTCACCTTACACCTGCTGTCAGTGTTCACCTAGCAGTAAGTAGGTACCTGGGTGTTAGTCACCTTACACCTGCTGTCAGTGTTCACCTAGCAATAAGTAGGTACCTCGGTGTTAGTTACCTTACACCTGCTGACAGTGTTCACCTAGCAATAAGTAGGTACTTGGGTGTTAGTCACCTTACACCTGCTGTCAGTGTTCACCTAGCAGTAAGTAGATACCTGGGTGTTAGTCACCTAAAACCTCCTGTCAGTGTTCAGTGAGCAGTAAGTAGGTACCTGGTTACTACTTGACTGGTGTGGGTGGCATCCTGGGGACAAAATTAACCCAAGTTGTGGGAAATGCTCTACATAACCAGGGACTTTCTATGTCATAGGTGTGAGCTATGGTCTGTATAAGTTGTATCATGTACTGCTAGAAATAAACGTTATTATTATTATTATTATTATTATTATTATTATTATTATTATTATTATTATTATTATTATTATTATTATTATTAATGTACTGTTGAGAATGGGAATATCTGACCACTCAGTCAAGCAGTACATTCCATTGTGAGACTGTGGGTATCAATAAATTCAGTGACTCCTTAGGTTAGTTTAGGTTAGATTAGGTTAGGTTAGGTTAGTTTAGGTTAGGTTAGCTTAGGTTAGGTTAGGTTACTTTAGGTTAGGTTAGCTTAGGTTAGGTTAGATTAGGTTAGGTTAGGTTTGGGTAAGTTAGTTTAGGTTAGGTTAGGTTAGTTTAGGTTAGGTTAGGTTAGTTTAGGTTAGGTTAGGTTAGGTTAGGTTAGGTTAGCTTAGGTTAGGTTAGGTTACTTTAGGTTAGGTTAGCTTAGGTTAGGTTAGATTAGGTTAGGTTAGGTTTGGGTAAGTTAGTTTAGGTTAGGTTAGGTTAAATTAGGTTAGGTTAGGTTAAGTTAGGTTAGGTTACTTTAGGTTAGGTTAGGTTTGGATAGGTTAGTTTAGGTTAGGTTAGGTTAAATTAGGTTAGGTTAGGTTACTTTAGGTTAGGTTAGGTTACTTTAGGTTAGGTTACTTTAAGTTAGTTTAGGTTAGGTTTGTCAGGAAACAGGACAAGTACTTCCTGACACTGGTCTTATTTATACGACGCACAGCTACAGCTTTTGGTCATGTGACCGAGGCCTTCCACTGGCTTCCCTTATATATATCATGCTAACACTACTGACGTATTCACACTACATCGTATAATACAACAACAACCACCCTGACAATAATTCTGTGTTCTTATCTCCAATAAATCCCCATTGAGAATTATTTCAACATTGTTTATCACCGGAAGAACACGAGAATAACAGAATTTGTTCTCTGAGAGAACGTTACGTGGATGATCTTTGTTATTGTGTTAATCTCTAAGTTTGTGCTTGTATTGTCAGGGTTGACTTTCACTGACTGACTCTCCGGCTGCTGCTGGTGCCGGGGTTTAAAGGTGATGGTTGCAGTGGTGGGCGTTGACTAGCTTTCCTCTGTGACTTGGTGGTGGGTTGGTGTGCTAGTTGGTGCTGGTGATGGGTTGATGTGCAAGTTGGTGCTGGTGGTGGGTTGATGTGCTAGTTGGTGCTGGTGATGGGTTGATGTGCTAGTTGGTGCTGGTGGTGGGTTGATGTGCTAGTTGATACTGGTGGTGGGTTGATGTGCTAGTTGGTGCTGGTGGTGGGTTGATGTGCTAGTTGGTGGGCTGATGTGCTAGTTGGTGCTGGTGGGTTGTGCTAGTTGGTGCTGGTGGTGGGTTGATGTGCTAGTTGGTGCTGGTGGTGGGTTGTGCTAGTTGGTGCTGGTGGTGGGTTGATGTGCTAGTTGATGCTGGTGGTGGATTGATGTGCTAGTTGGTGCTGGTAATGGGTTGATGTGCTAGTTGATGCTGGTGGTGGGTTGATGTGCTAGTTGATGCTGGTGGTGAGTTGGTGCTAGTTGGTGCTGGTGGTGGGCGTATGTGCTAGTTGGTGCTGGTGGCGGGTTGATGTGCTAGTTGGTGCTGGTGGTGGGTTGATGTGCTAGTTGATACTGGTGGTGGGTTGATGTGCTAGTTGGTGCTGGTGGTGGGTTGATGTGCTAGTTGGTGCTGGTGGTGGGTTGTGCTAGTTGATGCTGGTGGTGGGTTCATGTGCTAGATGGTGCTGGTGGTGGGTTCATGTGCTAGTTGATGCTGGTGGTGGGTTGATGTGCTAGTTGGTGCTGGTGGTGGGTTGATGTGCTAGTTGGTGCTGGTGGTGGGTTGATGTGCTAGTTGATACTGGTGGTGGGTTGATGTGCTAGTTGGTGCTGGTGGTGGGTTGATGTGCTAGTTGGTGCTGGTGGTGGGTTGATGTGCTAGTTGGTGCTGGTGGTGGGTTGTGCTAGTTGATGCTGGTGGTGGGTTCATGTACTAGATGGTGCTGGTGGTGGGTTCATGTGCTAGTTGATGCTGGTGGTGGGTTGATGTGCTAGTTGGTGCTGGTGGTGGGTTGTGCTAGTTGGTGCTGGTAGTGGGTTGATGTGCTAGTTGGTGCTGGTGGTGGGTTGATGTGCTAGTTGGTGCTGGTGATGGGTTGATGTGCTAGTTGGTGCTGGTGGTGGGTTGATGTGCTTGTTGATGCTGGTGGTGGGTTGATGTGCTAGTTGATACTGGTGGTGGGTTGATGTGCTAGTTGGTGCTGGTGGTGGGTTCATGTGCTAGCTGGTGCTGGTGGTGGGTTGATGTACTAGTTGGTGCTGGTGGTTGATGTGCTAGTTGATGCTGGTGGTGGGTTGTGCTAGTTGGTGCTGGAGGTGGGTTGATGTGCTAGTTGATGCTGGTGGTGGGTTGTGCTAGTTGGTGCTGGTGTTTTATGTGCTAGTTAGTGCTGGTGGTGGGTTCATGTGCTAGTTGGTGCTGTTGGTGGGTTGGTGTGCTAGTTGATGTTGGTGGTGGGTTGATGTGCTAGTTGGTGCTGGTGGTGGGTTGATGTGCTAGTTGGTGCTGGTGGTGGGTTGTGCTAGTTGGTGCTGGTGGTGTTTCATGTGCTAGTTGGTGCTGGTGGTGGGTTGATGTGCTAGTTGGTGCTGGTGGTGGGTTCATGTGCTAGTTGGTGCTGGTGGTGGGTTGATGTGCTAGTTGATGCTGGGGGTGGATTGTGCTAGTTGGTGCTGGTGGTGGGTTGATGTGCTAGTTGATGCTTGTGGTGGGTTGATGTGCTAGTTGGTGCTGGTGGTGGGTTGATGTGCTAGTTGGTGCTGGTGGTGGGTTGATGTGCTAGTTGATGCTGGTGGTGGGTTCATGTGCTAGTTGGTGGTGGGTTCATGTGCTAGTTGGTGCTGGTGGTGGGTTGATCTAGTTGGTGCTGGTGGTGGGTTGATGTGGTAGTTGATGCTAGTGGTGAGTTGATGTGCTAGTTGATGCTGGTGGTGGGTTGATGTGCTAGTTGGTGCTGGTGGTGGGTTGATGTGCTAGTTGGTGCTGGTGGTGGGTTCATGTGCTAGTTGATGCTGGTGGTGGGTTCATGTACTAGTTGATGCTTGTGGTGGGTTGATGTGCTAGTTATTACTGGTGGTGGGCTGATGTGCTAGTTGGTGCTGGTTGTGGGTTGTGCTAGTTGATGCTGGTGGTGGGTTGATGTGCTAGTTGGTGCTGGTGGTGGTTTGATGCGCTAGTTGGTGCTGGTGGTGGTTTGATGTGCTAGTTGGTGCTGGTGGTGGGTTGTGCTAGTTGGTGCTGGTGGTGGGTTGTGCTAGTTGATACTGGTGGTGGGCTGTGCTAGTTGGTGCTGGTTGTGGGTTGATGTGCTAGTTGATACTGGTGGTGGGTTAATGTACTAGTTGATGCTGGTGGTGGGTTGATGTGCTAGGTGCTGGTGGTGGTTTGATGTGCTAGTTGGTGCTGGTGGTGGGTTGTGCTAGTTGGTGCTGGTGGTGGGTTGTGCTAGTTGGTGCTGGTGGTGGGTTGATGTGCTAGTTGGTGCTGGTGGTGGGTTGTGCTAGTTGGTGCTGGTGGTGGGTTGATGTGCTAGTTGATGCTGGTGGTGGATTGATGTGCTAGTTGGTGCTGGTAATGGGTTGATGTGCTAGTTGATGCTGGTGGTGGGTTGATGTGCTAGTTGATGCTGGTGGTGAGTTGGTGCTAGTTGGTGCTGGTGGTGGGCGTATGTGCTAGTTGGTGCTGGTGGCGGGTTGATGTGCTAGTTGGTGCTGGTGGTGGGTTGATGTGCTAGTTGATACTGGTGGTGGGTTGATGTGCTAGTTGGTGCTGGTGGTGGGTTGATGTGCTAGTTGGTGCTGGTGGTGGGTTGTGCTAGTTGATGCTGGTGGTGGGTTCATGTGCTAGATGGTGCTGGTGGTGGGTTCATGTGCTAGTTGATGCTGGTGGTGGGTTGATGTGCTAGTTGGTGCTGGTGGTGGGTTGATGTGCTAGTTGGTGCTGGTGGTGGGTTGATGTGCTAGTTGATACTGGTGGTGGGTTGATGTGCTAGTTGGTGCTGGTGGTGGGTTGATGTGCTAGTTGGTGCTGGTGGTGGGTTGATGTGCTAGTTGGTGCTGGTGGTGGGTTGTGCTAGTTGATGCTGGTGGTGGGTTCATGTACTAGATGGTGCTGGTGGTGGGTTCATGTGCTAGTTGATGCTGGTGGTGGGTTGATGTGCTAGTTGGTGCTGGTGGTGGGTTGATGTGCTAGTTGGTGCTGGTGGTGGGTTGTGCTAGTTGGTGCTGGTAGTGGGTTGATGTGCTAGTTGGTGCTGGTGGTGGGTTGATGTGCTAGTTGGTGCTGGTGGTGGGTTGATGTGCTAGTTGGTGCTGGTGGTGGGTTGATGTGCTTGTTGATGCTGGTGGTGGGTTGATGTGCTAGTTGATACTGGTGGTGGGTTGATGTGCTAGTTGGTGCTGGTGGTGGGTTCATGTGCTAGCTGGTGCTGGTGGTGGGTTGATGTACTAGTTGGTGCTGGTGGTTGATGTGCTAGTTGATGCTGGTGGTGGGTTGTGCTAGTTGGTGCTGGAGGTGGGTTGATGTGCTAGTTGATGCTGGTGGTGGGTTGTGCTAGTTGGTGCTGGTGTTTTATGTGCTAGTTAGTGCTGGTGGTGGGTTCATGTGCTAGTTGGTGCTGTTGGTGGGTTGGTGTGCTAGTTGATGTTGGTGGTGGGTGGATGTGCTAGTTGGTGCTGGTGGTGGGTTGATGTGCTAGTTGGTGGGTTGATGTGCTAGTTGATGCTGGTGGTGGGTTGATGTGCTAGTTGGTGCTGGTGGTGGGTTGTGCTAGTTGGTGCTGGTGGTGTTTCATGTGCTAGTTGGTGCTGGTGGTGGGTTGATGTGCTAGTTGGTGCTGGTGGTGGGTTCATGTGCTAGTTGGTGCTGGTGGTGGGTTGATGTGCTAGTTGATGCTGGGGGTGGATTGTGCTAGTTGGTGCTGGTGGTGGGTTGATGTGCTAGTTGATGCTTGTGGTGGGTTGATGTGCTAGTTGGTGCTGGTGGTGGGTTGATGTGCTAGTTGGTGCTGGTGGTGGGTTGATGTGCTAGTTGATGCTGGTGGTGGGTTCATGTGCTAGTTGGTGGTGGGTTCATGTGCTAGTTGGTGCTGGTGGTGGGTTGATCTAGTTGGTGCTGGTGGTGGGTTGATGTGGTAGTTGATGCTAGTGGTGAGTTGATGTGCTAGTTGATGCTGGTGGTGGGTTGATGTGCTAGTTGGTGCTGGTGGTGGGTTGATGTGCTAGTTGGTGCTGGTGGTGGGTTCATGTGCTAGTTGATGCTGGTGGTGGGTTCATGTACTAGTTGATGCTTGTGGTGGGTTGATGTGCTAGTTATTACTGGTGGTGGGCTGATGTGCTAGTTGGTGCTGGTTGTGGGTTGTGCTAGTTGATGCTGGTGGTGGGTTGATGTGCTAGTTGGTGCTGGTGGTGGTTTGATGCGCTAGTTGGTGCTGGTGGTGGTTTGATGTGCTAGTTGGTGCTGGTGGTGGGTTGTGCTAGTTGGTGCTGGTGGTGGGTTGTGCTAGTTGATACTGGTGGTGGGCTGTGCTAGTTGGTGCTGGTTGTGGGTTGATGTGCTAGTTGATACTGGTGGTGGGTTGATGTACTAGTTGATGCTGGTGGTGGGTTGATGTGCTAGGTGCTGGTGGTGGTTTGATGTGCTAGTTGGTGCTGGTGGTGGGTTGTGCTAGTTGGTGCTGGTGGTGGGTTGTGCTAGTTGGTGCTGGTGGTGGGTTGATGTGCTAGTTGGTGCTGGTGGTGGATTGATGTGCTAGTTGGTGCTGGTGGTGGGTTGATGTGCTAGTTGGTGGTGGGTTGATGTGCTAGTTAGTGCTGGTGGTGGGTTGATGTGCTAGTTGGTGTTGGTGGGTTCATGTGCTAGTTGGTGCTGGTGGTGGGTTCATGTGCTAGTTGGTGCTGCTGGTGGGTTCATGTGCTAGTTGGTGCTTCTGGTGGGTTCATGTGCTAGTTGGTGCTTGTGGTGGGTTGTGCTAATTGATGCTGGTGGTGGGTGGATGTGCTAGTTGGTGCTGGTGGTGGGTTGATGTGCTAGTTGGTGCTGGTGGTGGGTTCATGTGCTAGTTGATGCTGGTGGTGGGTTGTGCTAGTTGATGCTGGTGGTGGGTTGTGCTAGTTGATGCTGGTGGTGGGTTGTGCTAGTTGGTGCTGGTGGTGGGTTGTGCTAGTTGGTGCTGGTGGTGGGTTGTGCTAGTTGGTGCTTGTGGTGGGTTCATGTGCTAGTTGGTGCTTGTGGAGGGTTCATGTGCTAGTTGGTGCTTGTGGTGGGTTGTGCTAATTGATGCTGGTGGTGGGTGGATGTGCTAGTTGGTGCTGGTGGTGGGTTGATGTGCTAGTTGGTGCTGGTGGTGGGTTCATGTGCTAGTTGATGCTGGTGGTGGGTTGTGCTAGTTGATGCTGGTGGTGGGTTGTGCTAGTTGGTGCTGGTGGTGGGTTGTGCTAGTTGGTGCTGGTGGTGGGTTGTGCTAGTTGGTGCTTGTGGTGGGTTCATGTGCTAGTTGGTGCTTGTGGTGGGTTCATGTGCTAGTTGGTGCTTGTGGTGGGTTCATGTGCTAGTTGGTGCTGGTGGTGGGTGGATGTGCTAGTTGGTGCTGGTGGTGGGTTGATGTGCTAGTTGGTGCTGGTGGTGGGTTGATGTGCTAGTTGGTGCTGGTGGTGGGTTGTGCTAGTTGATGCTGGTGGTGGGATGTGCTAGTTGGTGCTGGTGGTGGGTTGATGTGCTAGTTGATGCTGGTGGTGGGTTGATGTGCTAGTTGATGCTGGTGGTGGGTTGTGCTAGTTGATGCTGGTGGTGGGTTGTGCTAGTTGGTGCTGGTGGTGGGTTCATGTGCTAGTTGGTGCTGGTGGTGGGTTGTGCTGGTGGTGGGTTCATTTGCTAGTTGGTGTTGGTGGTGGGTTCATGTGCTATTTGATGCTGGTGGTGGGTTGATGTGCTAGTTGGGTGCTGGTGGTGGGTTGTGCTAGTTGATGCTGGTGGTGGGTTGATGTGCTAGTTGGTGCATAAGCTGGTGTGTGTACTTGGTTCGTCTTTACAAGGGTAGAGTTACAGCTCCTGGTCCTACCTCTTGCTTCTTATATTCTTTTAGCCTCCTAAGCCCTGGCTTATTCCAGTGTGAGTGGGTGTGTGTACTCACCTAATTGTGGTAGCATGGGTCGAATCATAGCTCCTGGTCCTGCCTCTTCACTCGTCGCTACCAGGCCCACTCTCTCCCTGCTCCATGAGCTTTATCATGCCTCTTCTTAAAGCTATGTATGGATCCTGCCTCTACATCACTGTGTGTACTCACCTATTTGTGGTTGCATGGGTCGAATCATAGCTCCTGGTCCCGCCTCTTCACTGGTCGCTACCAGGCCCACTCTCTCCCTGCTCCATGAGCTTTATCATACCTCTTCTTAAAGCTATGTATGGATCCTTCCTCTACATCACTGTGTGTGTACTCGAGTGCATGTGAGTACAAGCTAGAGTACATACTGATGGGCCAGTATGATGTATTAAGACGGTTTAATCATACTGAGCAACTTAAAACATGTCTCCACAAATTCTCACATCGGTATTTACAAGTTGAACAAATTTAAATTCTAGATAATTACGTTAGACAACCTAAAACCCAGATGTTTGTTACCATTATTAATATTAATAACTAGTGTATATAATCCAACTATGATAATATACGTCATTATTATTATTAATAACTAGTGTATATAATCCAACTATGATAATATACGTCATTATTATTATTAATAACTAGTGTATATAATCCAACTATGATAATATACGTCATTATTATTATTAATAACTAGTGTATATAATCCAACTATGATAATATACGTCATTATTATTATTAATAACTAGTGTATATAATCCAACCATGATAATATACGTCATTATTATTATTAATAACTAGTGTATATAATCCAACCATGATAATATACGTCATTATTATTATTAATAACTAGTGTATATAATCCAACCATGATAATATACGTCATTATTATTATTAATAACTAGTGTATATAATCCAACCATGATAATATACGTCATTATTAATATTAATAACTAGTGTATATAATCCAACCATGATAATATACGTCATTATTAATATTAATAACTAGTGTATATAATCCAACCATGATAATATACGTCAAGTTAATTGTTACTTTTGTCCTGTTTAATATACCTGTTATATTTAAATTACTTAGATAATGTTGATGTTGATGTAAGTTCTGTTTTTCTAGGGGTCTTCCGAATCAGAAAAGGTTTGTGAATCATTATTAATGTTGTTACTAATCCGCCTGTGATGCATTCTGGCAGTTATAATGCTCGTTAACTACCCCTAGAGTAGTTAGTGCTGACGCTATACCACTAACAACCAAACACGCCACTAATTAGATCAGTAGTGGGGCTGGTTGGGCACTTACAGGCTTGTGATATGTGCCACTTTCCTTGTCTGCTAGTAGGCTTAGTGTCTGCTAGTAGGCTTAACCAGTGCTAGTAGGCTTAACTAGTGTCTGCTAGTAGGCTTAACTAGTGTCTGCTAGCAGGCTTAACTAGTGTCTGCTAGTAGGCTTAACTAGTGTCTGCTAGTAGGCTTAGTGTCTGCTAGTAGGCTTAACCAGTGCTAGTAGGCTTAACTAGTGTCTGCTAGTAGGCTTAACTAGTGTCTGCTAGTAGGCTTAACTAGTGTCTGCTAGCAGGCTTAACTAGTGTCTGCTAGTAGGCTTAACTAGTGTCTGCTAGTAGGCTTAACCAGTGTCTGCTAGTAGGCTTAACTAGTGTCTGCTAGTAGGCTTAGTGTCTGCTAGTAGACTTAGTGCACCACACACTACAGTACCAAGATGGTGCACCACACACTACAGTACCAAGATGGTGCACCACACACTACAGTACCAAGATGGTGCACCACACACTACAGTACCAAGATGGTGCATCACACACTACAGTACCAAGATGGTGCATCACACACTACAGTACCAAGATGGTGCACCACACTACAGTACCAAGATGGTGCACCACACACTACAGTACCAAGATGGTGCAACACACACTACAGTACCAAGATGGTGCACCACACACTACAGTACCAAGATGGTGCATCACACACTACAGTACCAAGATGGTGCACCACACACTACAGTACCAAGATGGTGCACCACACACTACAGTACCAAGATGGTGCAACACACACTACAGTACCAAGATGGTGCATCACACACTACAGTACCAAGATGGTGCATCACACACTACAGTACCAAGATGGTGCACCACACTACAGTACCAAGATGGTGCACCACACACTACAGTACCAAGATGGTGCAACACACACTACAGTACCAAGATGGTGCACCACACACTACAGTACCAAGATGGTGCACCACACTACAGTACCAAGATGGTGCACCACACACTACAGTACCAAGATGGTGCACCACACACTACAGTACCAAGATGGTGCAACACACACTACAGTACCAAGATGGTGCACCACACACTACAGTACCAAGATGGTGCACCACACTACAGTACCAAGATGGTGCACCACACACTACAGTACCAAGATGGTGCACCACACACTACAGTACCAAGATGGTGCACCACACACTACAGTACCAAGATGGTGCATCACACACTACAGTACCAAGATGGTGCACCACACACTACAGTACCAAGATGGTGCAACACACACTACAGTACCAAGATGGTGCACCACACACTACAGTACCAAGATGGTGCACCACACACTACAGTACCAAGATGGTGCATCACACACTACAGTACCAAGATGGTGCAACACACACTACAGTACCAAGATGGTGCACCACACACTATAGCACCAAGATGGTGCACCACACACTACAGTACCAAGATGGTGCACCACACACTACAGTACCAAGATGGTGCACCACACACTACAGTACCAAGATGGTGCACCACACACTACAGTACCAAGATGGTGCACCACACACTACAGTACCAAGATGGTGCACCACACTACAGTACCAAGATGGTGCACCACACACTACAGTACCAAGATGGTGCAACACACACTACAGTACCAAGATGGTGCACAACACACTACAGTACCAAGATGGTGCATCACACACTACAGTACCAAGATGGTGCACCACACACTACAGTACCAAGATGGTGCAACACACACTACAGTACCAAGATGGTGCACCACACACTACAGTACCAAGATGGTGCACCACACACTACAGTACCAAGATGGTGCATCACACACTACAGTACCAAGATGGTGCACCACACACTACAGTACCAAGATGGTGCATCACACACTACAGTACCAAGATGGTGCACCACACACTACAGTACCAAGATGGTGCAACACACACTACAGTACCAAGATGGTGCACCACACACTACAGTACCAAGATGGTGCACCACACACTACAGTATCTACATGGTGCACCACACACTACAGTACCTACATGGTGCACCACACACTACAGTACCTACATGGTGCACCACACACAATAGCACCAAGATGGTGCACCACACACTACAGTACCAAGATGGTGCACCACACACTACAGTACCAAGATGGTGCACCACACACTACAGTACCTACATGGTGCACCACACACTACAGTACCAAGATGGTGCACCACACACTACAGTACCAAGATGGTGCACCACACACCACAGTACCAAGATGGTGCACCACACACTACAGTACCTACATGGTGCATCACACTACCTAGATGGTGCACCACACCACATAGATGGTGCACCACACTACCTAGATGGTGCACCACACACTACAGTACCAAGATGGTGCACCACACACTACAATACCTACATGGTGCATCACACTACCTAGATGGTGCACCACACCACATAGATGATGCACCACACTACCTAGATGGTGCACCACACACTACAGTACCAAGATGGTGCAACACACACTACAGTACCAAGATGGTGCACCACACACTACAGTACCAAGATGGTGCAACACACACTACAGTACCAAGATGGTGCACCACACACTACAGTACCAAGATGGTGCACCACACTACCTAGATGGTGCACCACACACTACAGTACCAAGATGGTGCATCACACACTACAGTACCAAGATGGTGCACCACACACTACAGTACCAAGATGGTGCACCACACACTACAGTACCAAGATGGTGCACCACACACTACAGTATCTACATGGTGCACCACACACTACAGTACCTACATGGTGCACCACACACTACAGTACCTACATGGTGCACCACACACTATAGCACCAAGATGGTGCACCACACACTACAGTACCAAGATGGTGCACCACACACTACAGTACCAAGATGGTGCACCACACACTACAGTACCTACATGGTGCACCACACACTACAGTACCAAGATGGTGCACCACACACTACAGTACCAAGATGGTGCACCACACACTACAGTACCAAGATGGTGCACCACACACTACAGTACCTACATGGTGCATCACACTACCTAGATGGTGCACCACACCACATAGATGGTGCACCACACTACCTAGATGGTGCACCACACACTACAGTACCAAGATGGTGCACCACACACTACAGTACCTACATGGTGCATCACACTACCTAGATGGTGCACCACACCACATAGATGGTGCACCACACTACCTAGATAGTGCACCACACACTACAGTACCAAGATGGTGCACCACACACTACAGTACCAAGATGGTGCACTGCACACTACAGTACCAAGATGGTGCACCACACACTACAGTATCTACATGGTGCACCACACACTACAGTACCTACATGGTGCACCACACACTATAGCACCAAGATGGTGCACCACACACTACAGTACCAAGATGGTGCACCACACACTACAGTACCAAGATGGTGCACAACACACTACCAAGATGGTGCACCACACACTACAGTACCAAGATGGTGCATCACACACTACAGTACCAAGATGGTGCACCACACACTACAGTACCAAGATGGTGCACCACACACTACAGTACCAAGATGGTGCACCACACACTACAGTACCAAGATGGTGCACCACACACTACAGTACCAAGATGGTGCACCACACACTACAGTACCAAGATGGTGCACCACACACTACAGTACCAAGATGGTGCATCACACACTACAGTACCAAGATGGTGCACCACACACTACAGTACCAAGATGGTGCACCACACACTACAGTACCAAGATGGTGCACCACACACTACAGTACCAAGATGGTGCACCACACACTACAGTACCAAGATGGTGCACCACACACTACAGTACCAAGATGGTGCACCACACACTACAGTACCAAGATGGTGCACCACACACTACAGTACCAAGATGGTGCACCACACACTACAGTACCAAGATGGTGCATCACACACTACAGTACCAAGATGGTGCATCACACACTACAGTACCAAGATGGTGCACCACACACTACAGTACCTACATGGTGCACCACACTACTGCCTTGACATCTCCATCATGTCCTGACATGACTTAGACATGTAGTAGTCAGCTTGTGGTGGCAGTGCGCATGCGCTATTGCTTAACGATTGGTAGCATGTGATTGGCGGGCTCCTTGCTCTTCTTCTCTCTGATTGGCTAAGGGGAACGCATGTCCGCGCATCTCATGAGAGGTGCGCCCTGTGATTGGCGCTTCAGTAGCGACTCGTCAAGCACCATTTGAGTGTCTTAAGAAATCGTAATGACACGATTGCAAATAAACCATACCCCCGGCTACTGTATACCCCTGGCTGCCCATACTGATGCCCAGCTAGCCATGGGCATCACTGCTATCGTATGTGAATTGAAAGTTGACGCCGCATATTCCTGTGCCACAACATGGCAGCGTTGCGCTGTGTTGTGTATTGTTGGTCCGTGTTATGATGTACAACATAGCTGGGCTGTGTTATGATGTGCAACATAGCTTGGCTGTGTTATGATGTACAACATAGCTTGGCTGTGTTATGATGTACAACATAGCTGGGCTGTGTTATGATGTACAACATAGCTTGGCTGTGTTATGATGTACAACATAGCTGGGCTGTGTTATGATGTACAACATAGCTTGGCTGTGTTATGATGTACAACATAGCTTGGCTGTGTTATGATGTACAACATAGCTGGGCTGTGTTATGATGTACAACATAGCTTGGCTGTGTTATGATGTACAACATAGCCGGGCTGTGTTATGATGTACAACATAGCTTGGCTGTGTTATGATGTACAACATAGCTGGGCTGTGTTATGATGTACAACATAGCTTGGCTGTGTTATGATGTACAACATAGCCGGGCTGTGTTATGATGTACAACATAGCTTGGCTGTGTTATGATGTACAACATAGCTGGGCTGTGTTATGATGTACAACATAGCTTGGCTGTGTTATGATGTACAACATAGCCGGGCTGTGTTATGATGTACAACATAGCTTGGCTGTGTTATGATATACAACATAGCTTGGCTGTGTTATGATGTACAACATAGCTGGTCCGTGTTATGATGTACAACATAGCTGGTCCGTGTTATGATGTACAACATAGCTGGGCTGTGTTATGATGTACAACATAGCCGGGCTGTGTTATGATGTACAACATAGCTGGTCCGTGTTATGATGTACAACATAGCTGGTCCGTGTTATGATGTACAACATAGCTGGTCCGTGTTATGATGTACAACATAGCTGGTCCGTGTTATGATGTACAACATAGCTGGGCTGTGTTATGATGTACAACATAGCCGGGCTGTGTTATGATGTACAACATAGCTGGTCCGTGTTATGATGTACAACATAGCTGGGCTGTGTTATGATGTACAACATAGCTGGGCTGTGTTATGATGTACAACATAGCTGGGCTGTGTTATGTACAACATAGCTGGGCTGTGGTATGATGTACAACATAGCTTGGCTGTGTTATGATGTACAACATAGCTTGGCTGTGTTATGATGTACAACATAGCTGGGCTGTGTTATGATGTACAACATAGCCGGGCTGTGTTATGATGTACAACCTAGCTGGGCTGTGTTATGATGTACAACATAGCTGGGCTGTGTTATGATGTACAACATAGCTGGGCTGTGTTATGATGTACAACATAGCTGGGCTGTGTTATGATGTACAACATAGCTGGGCTGTGTTATGATGTACAACATAGCTGGGCTGTGTTATGATGTACAACATAGCTGGGCTGTGTTATGATGTACAACATAGCTGGGCTGTGTTATGATGTACAACATAGCCGGGCTGTGTTATGTACTACATAGCCGGGCTGTGTTATGATGTACAACATAGCTTGGCTGTGTTATGATGTACAACATAGCTGGGCTGTGTTATGATGTACAACATAGCTGGGCTGTGTTATGATGTACAACATAGCCGGGCTGTGTTATGTACTACATAGCCGGGCTGTGTTATGATGTACAACATAGCTGGGCTGTGTTATGATGTACAACATAGCTGGGCTGTGTTATGATGTACAACATAGCTGGGCTGTGTTATGATGTACAACATAGCTGGGCTGTGTTATGATGTACAACATACCTGGTCAGTAGGATGGTAGACAACATACCTGGTCAGTAGGAGGGTAGACAACATACCTGGTCAGTAGGATGGTAGACAACATACCTGGTCAGTAGGATGGTAGACAACATACCTGGTCAGTAGGATGGTAGACAACATACCTGGTCAGTAGGATGGTAGACAACATACCTGGTCAGTAGGATGGTAGACAACATACCTGGTCAGTAGGAGGGTAGACAACATACCTGGTCAGTAGGATGGTAGACATACCTTGTCAGTAGGATGGTAGACAACATACCTGGTCAGTAGGATGGTAGACAACATACCTGGTCAGTAGGATGGTAGACAACATACCTGGTCAGTAGGATGGTAGACAACATACCTGGTCAGTAGGATGGTAGACAACATACCTGGTCAGTAGGAGGGTAGACAACATACCTGGTCAGTAGGATGGTAGACAACATACCTGGTCAGTAGGATGGTAGACAACATACCTGGTCAGTAGGATGGTAGACAACATACCTGGTCAGTAGGATGGTAGACAACATACCTGGTCAGTAGGATGGTAGACAACATACCTGGTCAGTAGGAGGGTAGACAACATACCTGGTCAGTAGGATGGTAGACATACCTTGTCAGTAGGATGGTAGACAACATACCTGGTCAGTAGGATGGTAGACAACATACCTGGTCAGTAGGATGGTAGACAACATACCTGGTCAGTAGGATGGTAGACAACATACCTGGTCAGTAGGATGGTAGACGACATACCTGGTCAGTAGGATGGTAGACAACATACCTGGTCAGTAGGATGGTAGACAACATACCTGGTCAGTAGGATGGTAGACATACCTGGACAGTAGGATGGTAGACAACATACCTGGTCAGTAGGATGGTAGACAACATACCTGGTCAGTAGGATGGTAGACAACATACCTGGACAGTAGGATGGTAGACAACATACCTGGTCAGTAGGAAGGTAGACAACATACCTGGTCAGTAGGATGGTAGACAACATACCTGGTCAGTAGGATGGTAGACAACATACCTGGTCAGTAGGATGGTAGACAACATACCTGGTCAGTAGGATGGTAGACAACATACCTGGACAGTAGGATGGTAGACAACATACCTGGTCAGTAGGAAGGTAGACAACATACCTGGTCAGTAGGATGGTAGACAACATACCTGGTCAGTAGGATGGTAGACAACATACCTGGTCAGTAGGATGGTAGACAACATACCTGGTCAGTAGGAGGGTAGACAACATACCTGGTCAGTAGGATGGTAGACAACATACCTGGTCAGTAGGATGGTAGACAACATACCTGGTCAGTAGGATGGTAGACAACATACCTGGTCAGTAGGATGGTAGACAACATACCTGGACAGTAGGATGGTAGACAACATACCTGGTCAGTAGGAAGGTAGACAACATACCTGGTCAGTAGGATGGTAGACAACATACCTGGTCAGTAGGATGGTAGACAACATACCTGGTCAGTAGGATGGTAGACAACATACCTGGTCAGTAGGAGGGTAGACAACATACCTGGTCAGTAGGATGGTAGACAACATACCTGGTCAGTAGGATGGTAGACAACATACCTGGTCAGTAGGATGGTAGACAACATACCTGGTCAGTAGGATGGTAGACAACATACCTGGTCAGTAGGATGGTAGACAACATACCTGGTCAGTAGGATGGTAGACAACATACCTGGTCAGTAGGATGGTAGACAACATACCTGGTCAGTAGGATGGTAGACAACATACCTGGTCAGTAGGATGGTAGACAACATACCTGGTCAGTAGGATGGTAGACAACATACCTGGTCAGTAGGATGGTAGACAACATACCTGGTCAGTAGGATGGTAGACAACATACCTGGTCAGTAGGATGGTAGACAACATACCTGGTCAGTAGGATGGTAGACATACCTGGACAGTAGGATGGTAGACAACATACCTGGTCAGTAGGATGGTAGACAACATACCTGGTCAGTAGGATGGTAGACAACATACCTGGTCAGTAGGATGGTAGACATACCTGGTCAGTAGGATGGTAGACAACATACCTGGTCAGTAGGATGGTAGACAACATACCTGGTCAGTAGGATGGTAGACAACATACCTGGTCAGTAGGATGGTAGACATACCTGGTCAGTAGGATGGTAGACAACATACCTGGTCAGTAGGATGGTAGACAACATACCTGGTCAGTAGGATGGTAGACAACATACCTGGTCAGTAGGATGGTAGACAACATACCTGGTCAGTAGGATGGTAGACAACATACCTGGTCAGTAGGATGGTAGACAACATACCTGGTCAGTAGGATGGTAGACAACATACCTGGTCAGTAGGATGGTAGACAACATACCTGGTCAGTAGGATGGTAGACAACATACCTGGTCAGTAGGATGGTAGACATACCTGGTCAGTAGGATGGTAGACAACATACCTGGTCAGTAGGATGGTAGACAACATACCTGGTCAGTAGGATGGTAGACAACATACCTGGTCAGTAGGATGGTAGACAACATACCTGGTCAGTAGGATGGTAGACAACATACCTGGTCAGTAGGATGGTAGACAACATACCTGGTCAGTAGGATGGTAGACAACATACCTGGTCAGTAGGATGGTAGACAACATACCTGGTCAGTAGGATGGTAGACAACATACCTGGTCAGTAGGATGGTAGACAACATCATAGGAGGTAACTAATGTCCTCTCTGATTAGTGTAATATGGAAATCTGTTAAATATTTTGTACTCTGGCAAGATTACTGATTAACACGTGACTTGAGTACACACCAGTGTTAGTACACGCCAGTGTTAGTACACACCAGTGTTAGTACACGCCAGTGTTAGTACACACCAGTGTTAGTACACGCCAGTGTTTGTACACACCAGTGTTAGTACACACCAGTGTTAGTACACACCAGTGTTAGTACACACCAGTGCTAGTACATGCCAGTGTTAGTACACACCAGTGTTAGTACACACCAGTGTTAGTACACACCAGTGTTAGTACACACCAGTGTTAGTACACACCAGTGTTAGTACA
This sequence comes from Cherax quadricarinatus, assembly GCF_038502225.1. Classification (NCBI taxonomy): domain Eukaryota; kingdom Metazoa; phylum Arthropoda; class Malacostraca; order Decapoda; family Parastacidae; genus Cherax; species Cherax quadricarinatus. The sequence continues at coordinate 720,015 of NC_091391.1, forward strand.
TGCCAGTGTTAGTACATGCCAGTGTTAGTACACACCAGTGTTAGTACACACCAGTGTTAGTACACACCAGTGTTAGTACACACCAGTGTTAGTACACACCAGTGTTAGTACACGCCAGTGTTAGTACACACCAGTGTTAGTACACGCCAGTGTTAGTACACACCAGTGTTAGTACACACCAGTGTTAGTACACACCAGTGTTAGTACACACCAGTGTTAGTACACACCAGTGTTAGTACATGCCAGTGTTAGTACATGCCAGTGTTAGTACACACCAGTGTTAGTACACACCAGTGTTAGTACACACCAGTGTTAGTACACACCAGTGTTAGTACACACCAGTGTTAGTACACACCAGTGTTAGTACACACCAGTGTTAGTACACACCAGTGTTAGTACACACCAGTGTTAGTACACACCAGTGTTAGTACATGCCAGTGTTTGTACACACCAGTGTTAGTACACACCAGTGTTAGTACACACCAGTGTTAGTACACACCAGTGCTAGTACATGCCAGTGTTAGTACACACCAGTGTTAGTACACGCCAGTGTTAGTACATGCCAGTGTTAGTACATGCCAGTGTTAGTACACACCAGTGTTAGTACACACCAGTGTTAATACATGCCAGTGTTAGTACACGCCAGTGTTAGTACATGCCAGTGTTAGTACATGCCAGTGTTAGTACATGCCAGTGTTAGTACACACCAGTGTTAATACATGCCAGTGTTAGTACACACTAGTGTTAGCACATGCCAGTGTTAGTACACACCAGTGTTAGTACATGCTAGTGTTAGTACACACCAGTGTTAGTACATGCCAGTGTTAGTACATGCCAGTGTTAGTACACGCCAGTGTTAGTACATACCCGTGTTAGTACACACCAGTGTTAGTACACACCAGTGTTAGTACACACCAGTGTTAGTACATGCCAGTGTTAGTACACACCAGTGTTAGTACACACCAGTGTTAGTACACACCAGTGTTAGTACACACCAGTGTTAGTACACGCCAGTGTTAGTACACACCAGTGTTAGTACACACCAGTGTTAGTACACACCAGTGTTAGTACACACCAGTGTTAGTACATGCCAGTGTTAGTACACACCAGTGTTAGTACACGCCAGTGTTTGTACACACCAGTGTTAGTACACACCAGTGTTAGTACACACCAGTGTTAGTACACACCAGTGCTAGTACATGCCAGTGTTAGTACACACCAGTGTTAGTACACACCAGTGTTAGTACATGCCAGTGTTAGTACATGCCAGTGTTAGTACACACCAGTGTTAGTACACACCAGTGTTAATACATGCCAGTGTTAGTACACGCCAGTGTTAGTACATGCCAGTGTTAGTACACACCAGTGTTAGTACACACCAGTGTTAATACATGCCAGTGTTAGTACACACCAGTGTTAGTACACGCCAGTGTTTGTACACACCAGTGTTAGTACACACCAGTGTTAGTACACACCAGTGTTAGTACACACAAGTGTTAGTACACACCAGTGTTAGTACATGCCAGTGTTAGTACACACCAGTGTTAGTACATGCCAGTGTTAGTACACGCCAGTGTTAGTACATGCCAGTGTTAGTACACGCCAGTGTTAGTACATGCCAGTGTTAGTACACACCAGTGTTAGTACACACCAGTGTTAGTACATGCCAGTGTTAGTACATGCCAGTGTTAGTACACACCAGTGTTAGTACACGCCAGTGTTTGTACACACCAGTGTTAGTACACACCAGTGTTAGTACACACCAGTGTTAGTACACACCAGTGCTAGTACATGCCAGTGTTAGTACACACCAGTGTTAGTACACGCCAGTGTTAGTACATGCCAGTGTTAGTACATGCCAGTGTTAGTACACACCAGTGTTAGTACACACCAGTGTTAATACATGCCAGTGTTAGTACACGCCAGTGTTAGTACATACCCGTGTTAGTACATGCCAGTGTTAGTACATGCCAGTGTTAGTACACACCAGTGTTAATACATGCCAGTGTTAGTACACACTAGTGTTAGTACACACTAGTGTTAGTACATGCCAGTGTTAGTACACACCAGTGTTAGTACATGCTAGTGTTAGTACACACCAGTGTTAGTACATGCCAGTGTTAGTACATGCCAGTGTTAGTACACGCCAGTGTTAGTACACGCCAGTGTTAGTACACACCAGTGTTAGTACACGCCAGTGTTAGTACACACCAGTGTTAGTACACGCCAGTGTTAGTACATGCCAGTGTTTGTACACACCAGTGTTAGTACATGCCAGTGTTAGTACATGCCAGTGTTAGTACATGCCAGTGTTAGTACATGCCAGTGTTAGTACATGCCAGTGTTAGTACACGCCAGTGTTAGTACACACCAGTGTTAGTACATGCCAGTGTTAGTACACACCAGTGTTAGTACTCACCAGTGTTAGTACACACCAGTGTTAGTACACACCAGTGTTAGTAAACACCAGTGTTAGTACACACCAGTGTTAGTACACACCAGTGTTAGTACACACCAGTGTTAGTACATGCCAGTGTTAGTACATGCCAGTGTTAGTACACACCAGTGTTAGTACACACCAGTGTTAGTACATGCCAGTGTTAGTACATGCCAGTGTTAGTACATGCCAGTGTTAGTACACACCAGTGTCAGTACATGCCAGTGTTAATACACACCAGTGTTAGTGCATGCCAGTGTTAGTACATGCCAGTGTTAGTACATGCCAGTGTTAGTACATGCCAGTGTTAGTACATGCCAGTGTTAGTACATGCCAGTGTTAGTACACGCCAGTGTTAGTACACACCAGTGTTAGTACACACCAGTGTTAGTACACACCAGTGTTAGTACACACCAGTGTTAGTACATGCCAGTGTAAGTACATGCCAGTGTTAGTACACGCCAGTGTTAGTACACGCCAGTGTTAGTACACACCAGTGTTAGTACACACCAGTGTTAGAACACACCAGTGTTAGTACACACCAGTGTTAGTACACACCAGTGTTAGTACACACCAGTGTTAGTACACACCAGTGTTAGTACACACCAGTGTTAGTACACACCAGTGTTAGTACACACCAGTGTTTGTACACACCAGTGTTAGTACACACGAGTGTTAGTACACGCCAGTGTTAGTACATGCCAGTGTTAGTACATGCCAGTGTTAGTACATGCCAGTGTTAGTACATGCCAGTGTTAGTACATGCCAGTGTTAGTACATGCCAGTGTTAGTACACACCAGTGTTAGTACACACCAGTGTTAGTACACACCACTGTTAGTACATGCCAGTGTTAGTACATGCCAGTGTTAGTACATGCCAGTGTTAGTACATGCCAGTGTTAGTACATGCCAGTGTTAGTACATGCCAGTGTTAGTACACACCAGTGTTAGTACACACCAGTGTAAGTACACACCAGTGTTAGTACATGCCAGTGTTAGTACATGCCAGTGTTAGTACAAGCCAGTGTTAGTACATGCCAGTGTTAGTACATGCCAGTGTTAGTACACACCAGTGTTAGTACTTGCCAGTGTTAGTACATGCCAGTGTTAGTACACACCAGTGTTAGTACATGCCAGTGTTAATACATGCCAGTGTTAGTACACACCAGTGTTAGTACATGCCAGTGTTAGTACATGCCAGTGTTAGTACATGCCAGTGTTAGTACATGCAAGTGTTAGTACATGCCAGTGTTAGTACATGCCAGTGTTAGTACACACCAGTGTTAGTACATGCCAGTGTTAGTACATGCCAGTGTTAGTACACACCAGTGTTATTACATGCCAGTGTTAGTACACGCCAGTGTTAGTACATGCCAGTGTTAGTACATGCCAGTGTTAGTACATGCCAGTGTTAGTACACGCCAGTGTTAGTACACACCAGTGTCAGTACATGCCAGTGTCAGTACACGCCAGTGTCAGTACACGCCAGTGTTAGTACACGCCAGTGTTAGTACACGCCAGTGTTAGTACATGCCAGTGTTAGTACATGCCAGTGTTAGTACATGCCAGTGTTAGTACACACCAGTGTAAGTACACACCAGTGTTAGTACATGCCAGTGTTAGTACATGCCAGTGTTTGTACACACCAGTGTTTGTACACACCAGTGTTAGTACACACCAGTGTTAGTACACACCAGTGTTAGTACACACCAGTGTTAGTACATGCCAGTGTTAGTACACACCAGTGTTAGTACACGCCAGTGTTAGTACACACCAGTGTTAGTACACACCAGTGTTAGTACACACCAGTGTTAGTACACACCAGTGTTAGTACATGCCAGTGTTAGTACACACCAGTGTTAGTACACGCCAGTGTTAGTACACACCAGTGTTAGTACACACCAGTGTTAGTACACGCCAATGTTAGTACATGCCAGTGTTAGTACACACCAGTGTTAGTACATGCCAGTGTTAGTACACACCAGTGTTAGTACATGCCAGTGTTAGTACACACCAGTGTTAGTACACGCCAGTGTTAGTACACACCAGTGTTAGTACACGCCAATGTTAGTACATGCCAGTGTTAGTACACAACAGTGTTAGTACATGCCAGTGTTAGTACACACCAGTGTTAGTACACACCAGTGTTAGTACACACCAGTGTTAGTACACGCCAGTGTTTGTACACGCCAGTGTTAGTACACACCAGTGTTAGTACACACCAGTGTTAATACTTGCCAGTGTTAGTACACGCCAGTGTTAGTACACACTAGTGTTAGTACATGCCAGTGTTAGTACACACCAGTGTTAGTACATGCCAGTGTTAGTACACACCAGTGTTAGTACACACCAGTGTTAGTACATGCCAGTGTTAGTACATGCCAGTGTTAGTACATGCCAGTGTTAGTACACGCCAGTGTTAGTACACGCCAGTGTTAGTACACACCAGTGTTAGTACACGCCAGTGTTAGTACACACCACTGTTAGTACACATCAGTGTTAGTACATGCCAGTGTTTGTACACACCAGTGTTAGTACATGCCAGTGTTAGTACACACCAGTGTTAGTACACGCCAGTGTTAGTACATGCCAGTGTTAGTACATGCCAGTGTTAGTACATGCCAGTGTTAGTACATGCCAGTGTTAGTACATGCCAGTGTTAGTACATGCCAGTGTTAGTACATGCCAGTGTTAGTACATGCCAGTGTTAGTACATGCCAGTGTTAGTACATGCCAGTGTTAGTACATGCCAGTGTTAGTACATGCCAGTGTTAGTACACACCAGTGTTAGTACATGCCAGTGTTAGTACATGCCAGTGTTAGTAAAAGCCAGTGTTAGTACATGCCAGTGTTAGTACATGCCAGTGTTAGTACACACCAGTGTTAGTACTTGCCAGTGTTAGTACATGCCAGTGTTAGTACACACCAGTGTTAGTACATGCCAGTGTTAGTACACACCAGTGTTAGTACATGCCAGTGTTAGTACATGCCAGTGTTAGTACACACCAGTGTTAGTACATGCCAGTGTTAGTACATGCCAGTGTTAGTACATGCCAGTGTTAGTACATGCCAGTGTTAGTACATGCCAGTGTTAGTACACACCAGTGTTAGTACATGCCAGTGTTAGTACATGCCAGTGTTAGTACACACCAGTGTTATTACATGCCAGTGTTAGTACATGCCAGTGTTAGTACATGCCAGTGTTAGTACATGCCAGTGTTAGTACATGCCAGTGTTAGTACACACCAGTGTCAGTACACGCCAGTGTTAGTACACGCCAGTGTTAGTACACGCCAGTGTTAGTACACGCCAGTGTTAGTACACGCCAGTGTTAGTACGCACCAGTGTTAGTACATGCCAGTGTTAGTACATGCCAGTGTTAGTACACACCAGTGTTAGTACACACCAGTGTTAGTACATGCCAGTGTTAGTACATGCCAGTGTTAGTACACGCCAGTGTTAGTACACGCCAGTGTTAGTACACGCCAGTGTTAGTACACACCAGTGTTAGTACATGCCAGTGTTAGTACATGCCAGTGTTAGTACACGCCAGTGTTAGTACACACCAGTGTTAGTACACACCAGTGTTAGTACACACCAGTGTTAGTACACACCAGTGTTAGTACACACCAGTGTTAGTACACACCAGTGTTAGTACATGCCAGTGTCAGTACACACCAGTGTTAGTACATGCCAGTGTTAGTACACGCCAGTGTTAGTACACGCCAGTGTTAGTACACGCCAGTGTTAGTACATGCCAGTGTTAGTACACGCCAGTGTTAGTACACACCAGTGTTAGTACATGCCAGTGTTAGTACACACCAGTGTTAGTACACGCCAGTGTTAGTACACACCAGTGTTAGTACATGCCAGTGTTAGTACACACCAGTGTTAGTACACACCAGTGTTAGTACATGCCAGTGTTAGTACACACCAGTGTTAGTACACACCAGTGTTAGTACACACCAGTGTTAGTACACACCTGTGTTAGTACACACCAGTGTTAGTACACACCAGTGTTAGTACAAACCAGTGTTAGTACACACCAGTGTTAGTACACACCAGTGTTAGTACACGCCAGTGTTAGTACATGCCAGTGTTAGTACACGCCAGTGTTAGTACACGCCAGTGTTAGTACATGCCAGTGTTAGTACATACCAGTGTTAGTACACACCAGTGTTAGTACATGCCAGTGTTAGTACATGCCAGTGTTAGTACATGCCAGTGTTAGTACATGCCAGTGTTAGTACATGCCAGTGTTAGTACATGCCAGTGTTAGTACATGCCAGTGTTAGTACATGCCAGTGTTAGTACATGCCAGTGTTAGTACATGCCAGTGTTAGTACATGCCAGTGTTAGTACACACCAGTGTTAGTACATGCCAGTGTTAGTACATGCCAGTGTTAGTAAAAGCCAGTGTTAGTACATGCCAGTGTTAGTACATGCCAGTGTTAGTACACACCAGTGTTAGTACTTGCCAGTGTTAGTACATGCCAGTGTTAGTACACACCAGTGTTAGTACATGCCAGTGTTAGTACACACCAGTGTTAGTACATGCCAGTGTTAGTACATGCCAGTGTTAGTACACACCAGTGTTAGTACATGCCCGTGTTAGTACATGCCAGTGTTAGTACATGCCAGTGTTAGTACATGCCAGTGTTAGTACATGCCAGTGTTAGTACACACCAGTGTTAGTACATGCCAGTGTTAGTACATGCCAGTGTTAGTACATGCCAGTGTTAGTACACACCAGTGTTATTACATGCCAGTGTTAGTACATGCCAGTGTTAGTACATGCCAGTGTTAGTACATGCCAGTGTTAGTACATGCCAGTGTTAGTACACACCAGTGTCAGTACACGCCAGTGTTAGTACACGCCAGTGTTAGTACACGCCAGTGTTAGTACACGCCAGTGTTAGTACGCACCAGTGTTAGTACATGCCAGTGTTAGTACATGCCAGTGTTAGTACACACCAGTGTTAGTACACACCAGTGTTAGTACATGCCAGTGTTAGTACATGCCAGTGTTAGTACACGCCAGTGTTAGTACACGCCAGTGTTAGTACACGCCAGTGTTAGTACACACCAGTGTTAGTACATGCCAGTGTTAGTACATGCCAGTGTTAGTACACGCCAGTGTTAGTACACACCAGTGTTAGTACACACCAGTGTTAGTACACACCAGTGTTAGTACACACCAGTGTTAGTACACACCAGTGTTAGTACACACCAGTGTTAGTACATGCCAGTGTTAGTACATGCCAGTGTTACTACACACCAGTGTTAGTACACACCAGTGTTAGTACATGCCAGTGTTAGTACATGCCAGTGTTAGTACACACCAGTGTTAGTACATGCCAGTGTCAGTACACACCAGTGTTAGTACATGCCAGTGTTAGTACACGCCAGTGTTAGTACACGCCAGTGTTAGTACACGCCAGTGTTAGTACATGCCAGTGTTAGTACACGCCAGTGTTAGTACACACCAGTGTTAGTACATGCCAGTGTTAGTACACACCAGTGTTAGTACACGCCAGTGTTAGTACACACCAGTGTTAGTACATGCCAGTGTTAGTACACACCAGTGTTAGTACACACCAGTGTTAGTACATGCCAGTGTTAGTACACACCAGTGTTAGTACACACCAGTGTTAGTACACACCAGTGTTAGTACACACCTGTGTTAGTACACACCAGTGTTAGTACACACCAGTGTTAGTACAAACCAGTGTTAGTACACACCAGTGTTAGTACACACCAGTGTTAGTACACGCCAGTGTTAGTACATGCCAGTGTTAGTACACGCCAGTGTTAGTACACGCCAGTGTTAGTACATGCCAGTGATAGTACATACCAGTGTTAGTACACACCAGTGTTAGTACATGCCAGTGTTAGTACATGCCAGTGTTAGTACACACCAGTGTTAGTACACACCAGTGTTAGTACATGCCAGTGTTAGTACATGCCAGTGTTAGTACATGCCAGTGTTAGTACATGCCAGTGTTAGTACATGCCAGTGTTAATACATGCCAGTGTTAGTACATGCCAGTGTTAGTACACACCAGTGTTAGTACACACCAGTGTTAGTACACGCCAGTGTTAGTACATGCCAGTGTTAGTACATGCCAGTGTTAGTACACACCAGTGTTAGTACATGCCAGTGTTAGTACACACCAGTGTTAGTACATGCCAGTGTTAGTACACACCAGTGTTAGTACACACCAGTGTTAGTACACACCAGTGTTAGTACACACCAGTGTTAGTACACACCAGTGTTAGTACACGCCAGTGTTAGTACACACCAGTGTTAGTACACGCCAGTGTTAGTACACACCAGTGTTAGTACACACCAGTGTTAGTACACACCAGTGTTAGTACACACCAGTATTAGTACACACCAGTGTTAGTACATGCCAGTGTTAGTACATGCCAGTGTTAGTACACACCAGTGTTAGTACATGCCAGTGTTACTACATGCCAGTGTTAGTACATGCCAGTGTTAGGACATGCCAGTGTTAGTACATGCCAGTGTTAGTACACACCAGTGTTAGTACATGCCAGTGTTAGTACATGCCAGTGTTAGTACACACCAGTGTTATTACATGCCAGTGTTAGTACACGCCAGTGTTAGTACACGCCAGTGTTAGTACACGCCAGTGTTATTACATGCCAGTGTTAGTACATGCCAGTGTTAGTACACACCAGTGTCAGTACACGCCAGTGTTAGTACACGCCAGTGTTAGTACATGCCAGTGTTAGTACATGCCAGTGTTAGTACACACCAGTGTTAGTACACACCAGTGTTAGTACACACCAGTGTTAGTACACACCAGTGTTAGTACACACCAGTGTTAGTACACACCAGTGTTAGTACACACCAGTGCTAGTACATGCCAGTGTTAGTACATGCCAGTGTTAGTACATTCCAGTGTTACTACACACCAGTGTTAGTACACACCAGTGTTAGTACATGCCAGTGTTAGTACATGCCAGTGTTAGTACACACCAGTGTTAGTACATGCCAGTGTCAGTACACACCAGTGTTAGTACATGCCAGTGTTAGTACATGCCAGTGTTAGTACACGCCAGTGTTAGTACACGCCAGTGTTAGTACACGCCAGTGTTAGTACATGCCAGTGTTAGTACACGCCAGTGTTAGTACACGCCAGTGTTAGTACACGCCAGTGTTAGTACACACCAGTGTTAGTACATGCCAGTGTTAGTACACACCAGTGTTAGTACACGCCAGTGTTAGTACACGCCAGTGTTAGTACACGCCAGTGTTAGTACATGCCAGTGTTAGTACACACCAGTGTTAGTACACGCCAGTGTTAGTACACGCCAGTGTTAGTACACACCAGTGTTAGTACACACCAGTGTTAGTACACACCAGTGTTAGTACACACCAGTGTTAGTACACACCAGTGTTAGTACAAACCAGTGTTAGTACACACCAGTGTTAGTACACACCAGTGTTAGTACACGCCAGTGTTTGTACACGCCAGTGTTAGTACATGCCAGTGTTAGTACACGCCAGTGTTAGTACACGCCAGTGTTAGTACATGCCAGTGTTAGTACATACCAGTGTTAGTACATGCCAGTGTTAGTACATGCCAGTGTTAGTACACACCAGTGTTAGTACACACCAGTGTTAGTACATGCCAGTGTTAGTACATGCCAGTGTTAGTACATGCCAGTGTTAGTACATGCCAGTGTTAGTACATGCCAGTGTTAGTACATGCCAGTGTTAGTACACACCAGTGTTAGTACACACCAGTGTTAGTACATGCCAGTGTTAGTACATGCCAGTGTTAGTACATGCCAGTGTTAGTACACACCAGTGTTAGTACACACCAGTGTTAGTACACACCAGTGTTAGTACACACCAGTGTTAGTACACACCAGTGTTAGTACACACCAGTGTTAGTACATGCCAGTGTTAGTACATGCCAGTGTTAGTACACACCAGTGTTAGTACATGCCAGTGTTAGTACACACCAGTGTTAGTACACACCAGTGTTAGTACACACCAGTGTTAGTACACACCAGTGTTAGTACACACCAGTGTTAGTACACGCCAGTGTTAGTACACTGTATTCCCTGGAACGCAGGAGGGAGAGATACATGATTATATACACCTGGAAAATCCTAGAGGGACTAGTACCAAACTTGCACACGAAAATCACTCACTACGAAAGCAAAAGACTTGGCAGACGATGCGCCATCCCCCCAATGAAAAGCAGGGGTGTCACTAGCACGTTAAGAGACCATACAATAAGTGTCAGGGGCCCGAGACTGTTCAACTGCCTCCCAGCACACATAAGGGGGATTACCAACAGACCCCTGGCAGTCTTCAAGCTGGCACTGGACAAGCACCTAAAGTCAGTTCCTGATCAGCCGGGCTGTGGCTCGTACGTTGGTTTGCGTGCAGCCAGCAGCAACAGCCTGGTTGATCAGGCGCTGATCCACCAGGAGGCCTGGTCACAGACCGGGCCGCGGGGGCGTTGACCCCCGAAACTCTCTCCAGGTAAACTCCAGGTAAACCAGTGTTAGTACACTCCAGTGTTAGTACACACCAGTGTTAGTACACACCAGTGTTAGTACACACCAGTGTTAGTACATGCCAGTGTTAGTACATGGCAGTGTTAGTACACACCAGTGTTAGTACATGCCAGTGTTACTACATGCCAGTGTTAGTACATGCCAGTGTTAGTACATGCCAGTATTAGTACATGCCAGTGTTAGTACACACCAGTGTTAGTACATGCCAGTGTTAGTACATGCCAGTGTTAGTACACACCAGTGTTATTACATGCCAGTGTTAGTACACGCCAGTGTTAGTACATGCCAGTGTTAGTACATGCCAGTGTTAGTACACACCAGTGTCAGTACACGCCAGTGTTAGTACACGCCAGTGTTAGTACACGCCAGTGTTAGTACACGCCAGTGTTAGTACACACCAGTGTTAGTACATGCCAGTGTTAGTACATGCCAGTGTTAGTACACACCAGTGTTAGTACACACCAGTGTTAGTACATGCCAGTGTTAGTACATGCCAGTGTTAGTACACACTAGTGTTAGTACACGCCAGTGTTAGTGCACGCCAGTGTTAGTACACACCAGTGTTAGTACATGCCAGTGTTAGTACATGCTAGTGTTAGTACATGCTAGTGTTAGTACATGCCAGTGTTAGTACACACCAGTGTTAGTACACACCAGTGTTAGTACACACCAGTGTTAGTACACACCAGTGTTAGTACACGCCAGTGTTAGTACATGCCAGTGTTAGTACATGCCAGTGTTAGTACATTCCAGTGTTACTACACACCAGTGTTAGTACATGCCAGTGTTAGTACATGCCAGTGTTAGTACACACCAGTGTTAGTACACGCCAGTGCCAGTACACACCAGTGTTAGTACATGCCAGTGTTAGTACACGCCAGTGTTAGTACACGCCAGTGTTAGTACACGCCAGTGTTAGTACATGCCAGTGTTAGTACACGCCAGTGTTAGTACACACCAGTGTTAGTACATGCCAGTGTTAGTACACACCAGTGTTAGTACACGCCAGTGTTAGTACACACCAGTGTTAGTACATGCCAGTGTTAGTACACACCAGTGTTAGTACACACCAGTGTTAGTACACACCAGTGTTAGTACACGCCAGTGTTAGTACACGCCAGTGTTAGTACATGCCAGTGTTAGTACATGCCAGTGTTAGTACATGCCAGTGTTAGTACACACCAGTGTTAGTACACACCAGTGTTAGTACATGCCAGTGTTAGTACACGCCAGTGTTAGTACACGCCAGTGTTAGTACATGCCAGTGTTAGTACATGCCAGTGTTAGTACATGCCAGTGTTAGTACACACCAGTGTTAGTACATGCCAGTGTTAGTACATGCCAGTGTTAGTACACACCAGTGTTAGTACACACCAGTGTTAGTACACACCAGTGTTAGTACACACCAGTGTTAGTACACACCAGTGTTAGTACACACCAGTGTTAGTACACACCAGTGTTAGTACATGCCAGTGTTAGTACACACCAGTGTTAGTACACGCCAGTGTTAGTACACACCAGTGTTAGTACACGCCAGTGTTAGTACACGCCAGTGTTAGTACATGCCAGTGTTAGTACACGCCAGTGTTAGTACACGCCAGTGTTAGTACACGCCAGTGTTAGTACATGCCAGTGTTAGTACATACCAGTGTTAGTACACACCAGTGTTAGTACATGCCAGTGTTAGTACATGCCAGTGTTAGTACACACCAGTGTTAGTACACACCAGTGTTAGTACATGCCAGTGTTAGTACATGCCAGTGTTAGTACACACCAGTGTTAGTACACACCAGTGTTAGTACATGCCAGTGTTAGTACATGCCAGTGTTAGTACACACCAGTGTTAGTACACACCAGTGTTAGTACACACCAGTGTTAGTACACACCAGTGTTAGTACACACCAGTGTTAGTACACACCAGTGTTAGTACACACCAGTGTTAGTACACGCCAGTGTTAGTACATGCCAGTGTTAGTACACACCAGTGTTAGTACATGCCAGTGTTAGTACACACCAGTGTTAGTACACCAGTGTTAGTACACACCAGTGTTAGTACACGCCAGTGTTAGTACACACCAGTGTTAGTACACACCAGTGTTAGTACACACCAGTGTTAGTACACACCAGTGTTAGTACACACCAGTGTTAGTACACACCAGTGTTAGTACACACCAGTGTTAGTACACGCCAGTGTTAGTACACGCCAGTGTTAGTACACGCCAATGTTAGTACACGCCAGTGTTAGTACACACCAGTGTTAGTACATGCCAGTGTTAGTACATGCCAGTGTTAGTACACACCAGTGTTAGTACACACCAGTGTTAGTACATGCCAGTGTTAGTACACGCCAGTGTTAGTACATGCCAGTGTTAGTATATGCCAGTGTTAGTACATGCCAGTGTTAGTACACACCAGTGTTAGTACATGCCAGTGTTAGTACATGCCAGTGTTAGTACACACCAGTGTTAGTACACACCAGTGTTAGTACACACCAGTGTTAGTACACACCAGTGTTAGTACACACCAGTGTTAGTACACACCAGTGTTAGTACACACCAGTGTTAGTACATGCCAGTGTTAGTACACACCAGTGTTAGTACACGCCAGTGTTAGTACACACCAGTGTTAGTTCACACCAGTGTTAGTACACACCAGTGTTAGTACATGCCAGTGTTAGTACATGCCAGTGTTAGTACACACCAGTGTTAGTACACGCCAGTGTCAGTACACACCAGTGTCAGTACACGCCAGTGTTAGTACACGCCAGTGTTAGTACACGCCAGTGTTAGTACACGCCAGTGTTAGTACATGCCAGTGTTAGTACACGCCAGTGTTAGTACACACCAGTGTTAGTACATGCCAGTGTTAGTACACACCAGTGTTAGTACACACCAGTGTTAGTACACGCCAGTGTTAGTACACACCAGTGTTAGTACATGCCAGTGTTAGTACACACCAGTGTTAGTACACACCAGTGTTAGTACATGCCAGTGTTAGTACACACCAGTGTTAGTACACACCAGTGTTAGTACACACCAGTGTTAGTACACACCAGTGTTAGTACACACCAGTGTTAGTACACACCAGTGTTAGTACACACCAGTGTTAGTACAAACCAGTGTTCGTACACACCAGTGTTAGTACACACCAGTGTTAGTACACGCCAGTGTTAGTACACGCCAGTGTTAGTACATGCCAGTGTTAGTACATGCCAGTGTTAGTACATGCCAGTGTTAGTACACACCAGTGTTAGTACACACCAGTGTTAGTACATGCCAGTGTTAGTACACGCCAGTGTTAGTACACGCCAGTGTTAGTACACGCCAGTGTTAGTACATGCCAGTGTTAGTACATGCCAGTGTTAGTACATGCCAGTGTTAGTACATGCCAGTGTTAGTACACACCAGTGTTAGTACACACCAGTGTTAGTACACACCAGTGTTAGTACACACCAGTGTTAGTACACACCAGTGTTAGTACACACCAGTGTTAGTACACACCAGTGTTAGTACACCCCAGTGTTAGTACATGCCAGTGTTAGTACACACCAGTGTTAGTACACGCCAGTGTTAGTACACACCAGTGTTAGTACACGCCAGTGTTAGTACACGCCAGTGTTAGTACACGCCAGTGTTAGTACACGCCAGTGTTAGTACATGCCAGTGTTAGTACACGCCAGTGTTAGTACACGCCAGTGTTAGTACACGCCAGTGTTAGTACATGCCAGTGTTAGTACATACCAGTGTTAGTACACACCAGTGTTAGTACATGCCAGTGTTAGTACATGCCAGTGTTAGTACACACCAGTGTTAGTACACACCAGTGTTAGTACATGCCAGTGTTAGTACATGCCAGTGTTAGTACATGCCAGTGTTAGTACACGCCAGTGTTAGTACACGCCAGTGTTAGTACATGCCAGTGTTAGTACATGCCAGTGTTAGTACACACCAGTGTTAGTACACACCAGTGTTAGTACACACCAGTGTTAGTACACACCAGTGTTAGTACACGCCAGTGTTAGTACACGCCAGTGTTAGTACATGCCAGTGTTAGTACACACCAGTGTTAGTACATGCCAGTGTTAGTACATGCCAGTGTTAGTACACACCAGTGTTAGTACACACCAGTGTTAGTACACACCAGTGTTAGTACACGCCAGTGTTAGTACACACCAGTGTTAGTACACACCAGTGTTAGTACACACCAGTGTTAGTACACACCAGTGTTAGTACACACCAGTGTTAGTACACACCAGTGTTAGTACACACCAGTGTTAGTACACACCAGTGTTAGTACACACCAGTGTTAGTACACGCCAGTGTTAGTACACGCCAGTGTTAGTACACGCCAGTGTTAGTACACGCCAGTGTTAGTACACACCAGTGTTAGTACATGCCAGTGTTAGTACACGCCAGTGTTAGTACACACCAGTGTTAGTACACACCAGTGTTAGTACACGCCAGTGTTAGTACACACCAGTGTTAGTACACGCCAGTGTTAGTACATGCCAGTGTTAGTACACGCCAGTGTTAGTACATGCCAGTGTTAGTACATGCCAGTGTTAGTACATGCCAGTGTTAGTACACACCAGTGTTAGTACATGCCAGTGTTAGTACATGCCAGTGTTAGTACATGCCAGTGTTAGTACACACCAGTGTTAGTACACACCAGTGTTAGTACACACCAGTGTTAGTACACACCAGTGTTAGTACACACCAGTGTTAGTACACACCAGTGTTAGTACATGCCAGTGTTAGTACACACCAGTGTTAGTACACGCCAGTGTTAGTACACACCAGTGTTAGTTCACGCCAGTGTTAGTACACACCAGTGTTAGTACACACCAGTGTTAGTACACACCAGTGTTAGTACACACCAGTGTTAGTGCATGCCAGTGTCAGTACACACCAGTGTTAGTACACACCAGTGTTAGTACATGCCAGTGTTAGTACATGCCAGTGTTAGTACACACCAGTGTTAGTACATGCCAGTGTTAGTACACACCATTGTTAGTACATGCCAGTGTTAGTACACACCAGTGTTAGTACATGCCAGTGTTAGTACACACCAGTGTTAGTACATGCCAGTGTTAGTACACACCAGTGTTAGTACATGCCAGTGTTAGTACACACCAGTGTTAGTACATGCCAGTGTTAGTACACACCAGTGTTAGTACATGCCAGTGTTAGTACACACCAGTGTTAGTACATGCCAGTGTTAGTACACACCAGTGTTAGTACATGCCAGTGTTAGTACACACCAGTGTTAGTACACACCAGTGTTAGTACACACCAGTGTTAGTACACACCAGTGTTAGTACATGCCAGTGTTAGTACATGCCAGTGTTAGTACACACCAGTGTTAGTACACGCCAGTGTTAGTACACACCAGTGTTAGTACACGCCAGTGTTAGTACACACCAGTGTTAGTACACACCAGTGTTAGTACACACCAGTGTTAGTACATGCCAGTGTTAGTACATGCCAGTGTTAGTACACACCAGTGTTAGTACATGCCAGTGTTAGTACACACCAGTGTTAGTACACACCAGTGTTAGTACATGCCAGTGTTAGTACACACCAGTGTTAGTACATGCCAGTGTTAGTACACACCAGTGTTAGTACATGCCAGTGTTAGTACATGCCAGTGTTAGTACATGCCAGTGTTAGTACATGCCAGTGTTAGTACACACCAGTGTTAGTACACACCAGTGTTAGTACACACCAGTGTTAGTACACACCAGTGTTAGTACACACCAGTGTTAGTACATGCCAGTGTTAGTACACCCATGTGTTATTAGACGCACCTGTTAGTACACGCCTGTCAGTACACGCCTGTCTTATTACACGCCTGTTAAACACACGCCAGTGTTAGTACACGCCTATAAGCACACGGCTCTCTTAGTACACGCCTGTTAAACACGCCCTCTGCTGCCTTCTCACATATCAGAGGCAGCTCCTCCTTGACACAGGTATCAGGCTACAGTAACACAAGTATCAGGCTACAGTAACACAAGTATCAGGCTACAGTAACACAAGTATCAGTCTACAGTAACACAAGTATCAGGCTACAGTAACACAGGTATCAGGCTACAGTAACACAAGTATCAGGCTACAGTAACCCATGTATCAGGCTACAGTAACACAGGTATCAGGCTACAGTAACACAAGTATCAGGCTACAGTAACACAAGTATCAGGCTACAGTAACACAAGTATCAGGCTACAGTAACACAAGTATCAGGCTACAGTAACCCAAGTATCAGGCTACAGTAACCCAAGTATCATTCTACAGTAACCCAAGTATCATTCTACAGTAACCCAAGTATCAGGCTACAGTAACCCAAGTATCAGGCTACAGTAACACAAGTATCAGGCTACAGTAACACAGGTATCATTCTACAGTAACCCAAGTATCAGGCTACAGTAACACAGGTATCAGGCTACAGTAACCCAAGTATCATTCTACAGTAACCCAAGTATCAGGCTA